>NC_056747.1:1043027609-1043320109 GCF_019279795.1 Protopterus annectens
TCAGCCAGCAACTTGTAGTTTATTGGTCGTTTTGGGCCAGTTCCTAGCTTCTTTCAGCCCCCTGATATAAAAAACGCTAAACGCTGCTTTTTGGCTTGTACCTACTCAGCACAGATCCTCGTGGTGGCCAGCAGAGTAATCCAAGCTTCAGAGAGCTAAAAAGCGACTTTACCTGATTTAAGTATAATTTTTGTGGCTTTCCACTTCTATTTATCTAGCAACTGTATTTCGCCTGCTTGCTGATACATTGTTACTGTTTTTCTGCATTTATTCTGTTTTTGCACTTGTTTCTCAATTTGTTACTTTTAAAATCTGTAACTGTTGCAAATTGTTTGTGTAGGCTGTGATAGCCGATTTATAGCATTTATAAGTGTTTACTGTATCTGTTTCTGCTTGTTTTCTGAAAAAAAAAAAAAAAAATATCTCTTGTTTTCACGCCTTACTAAGCTAGAATAGTCCAGTTTCAGAGCTTGCTGATCCCTGGGCTTTGTTTGCAGTTCCTGTTACTGAATCTTTACCTAATTTGGAACAGAGGAAGTTCCCTTGCTTACCAGTGGGAGTGGGAAGCATTGAGCTGCCTGTTGGTCCAGTTTTGTGAGGTTTCAGCCAGCAACTTGTAGTTTATTGGTCGTTTTGGGCCAGTTCCTAGCTTCTTTCAGCCCCCTGATATAAAAAACGCTAAACGCTGCTTTTTGGCTTGTACCTACTCAGCACAGATCCTCGTGGTGGCCAGCAGAGTAATCCAAGCTTCAGAGAGCTAAAAAAGCGACTTTACCTGATTTAAGTATAATTTTTGTGGCTTTCCACTTCTATTTATCTAGCAACTGTATTTCGCCTGCTTGCTGATACATTGTTACTGTTTTTCTGCATTTATTCTGTTTTTGCACTTGTTTCTCAATTTGTTACTTTTAAAATCTGTAACTGTTGCAAATTGTTTGTGTAGGCTGTGATAGCCGATTTATAGCATTTATAAGTGTTTACTGTATCTGTTTCTGCTTGTTTTCTGAAAAAAAAAAAAAAAATATCTCTTGTTTTCCGCCTTACTAAGCTAGAATAGTCCAGTTTCAGAGCTTGCTGATCCCTGGGCTTTGTTTGCAGTTCCTGTTACTGAATCTTTACCTAATTTGGAACAGAGGAAGTTCCCTTGCTTACCAGTGGGAGTGGGAAGCATTGAGCTGCCTGTTGGTCCAGTTTTGTGAGGTTTCAGCCAGCAACTTGTAGTTTATTGGTCGTTTTGGGCCAGTTCCTAGCTTCTTTCAGCCCCTGATATAAAAAACGCTAAACGCTGCTTTTTGGCTTGTACCTACTCAGCACAGATCCTCGTGGTGGCCAGCAGAGTAATCCAAGCTTCAGAGAGCTAAAAAGCGACTTTACCTGATTTAAGTATAATTTTTGTGGCTTTCCACTTCTATTTATCTAGCAACTGTATTTCGCCTGCTTGCTGATACATTGTTACTGTTTTTCTGCATTTATTCTGTTTTTGCACTTGTTTCTCAATTTGTTACTTTTAAAATCTGTAACTGTTGCAAATTGTTTGTGTAGGCTGTGATAGCCGATTTATAGCATTTATAAGTGTTTACTGTATCTGTTTCTGCTTGTTTTCTGAAAAAAAAAAAAAAAATATCTCTTGTTTTCCCGCCTTACTAAGCTAGAATAGTCCAGTTTCAGAGCTTGCTGATCCCTGGGCTTTGTTTGCAGTTCCTGTTACTGAATCTTTACCTAATTTGGAACAGAGGAAGTTCCCTTGCTTACCAGTGGGAGTGGGAAGCATTGAGCTGCCTGTTGGTCCAGTTTTGTGAGGTTTCAGCCAGCAACTTGTAGTTTATTGGTCGTTTTGGGCCAGTTCCTAGCTTCTTTCAGCCCCCTGATATAAAAAACGCTAAACGCCTGCTTTTTGGCTTGTACCTACTCAGCACAGATCCTCGTGGTGGCCAGCAGAGTAATCCAAGCTTCAGAGAGCTAAAAAGCGACTTTACCTGATTTAAGTATAATTTTTGTGGCTTTCCACTTCTATTTATCTAGCAACTGTATTTCGCCTGCTTGCTGATACATTGTTACTGTTTTTCTGCATTTATTCTGTTTTTGCACTTGTTTCTCAATTTGTTACTTTTAAAATCTGTAACTGTTGCAAATTGTTTGTGTAGGCTGTGATAGCCGATTTATAGCATTTATAAGTGTTTACTGTATCTGTTTCTGCTTGTTTTCTGAAAAAAAAAAAAAAAAATATCTCTTGTTTTCCGCCTTACTAAGCTAGAATAGTCCAGTTTCAGAGCTTGCTGATCCCTGGGCTTTGTTTGCAGTTCCTGTTACTGAATCTTTACCTAATTTGGAACAGAGGAAGTTCCCTTGCTTACCAGTGGGAGTGGGAAGCATTGAGCTGCCTGTTGGTCCAGTTTTGTGAGGTTTCAGCCAGCAACTTGTAGTTTATTGGTCGTTTTGGGCCAGTTCCTAGCTTCTTTCAGCCCCCTGATATAAAAAACGCTAAACGCTGCTTTTTGGCTTGTACCTACTCAGCACAGATCCTCGTGGTGGCCAGCAGAGTAATCCAAGCTTCAGAGAGCTAAAAAGCGACTTTACCTGATTTAAGTATAATTTTTGTGGCTTTCCACTTCTATTTATCTAGCAACTGTATTTCGCCTGCTTGCTGATACATTGTTACTGTTTTTCTGCATTTATTCTGTTTTTGCACTTGTTTCTCAATTTGTTACTTTTAAAATCTGTAACTGTTGCAAATTGTTTGTGTAGGCTGTGATAGCCGATTTATAGCATTTATAAGTGTTTACTGTATCTGTTTCTGCTTGTTTTCTGAAAAAAAAAAAAAAAAATATCTCTTGTTTTCCCGCCTTACTAAGCTAGAATAGTCCAGTTTCAGAGCTTGCTGATCCCTGGGCTTTGTTTGCAGTTCCTGTTACTGAATCTTTACCTAATTTGGAACAGAGGAAGTTCCCTTGCTTACCAGTGGGAGTGGGAAGCATTGAGCTGCCTGTTGGTCCAGTTTTGTGAGGTTTCAGCCAGCAACTTGTAGTTTATTGGTCGTTTTGGGCCAGTTCCTAGCTTCTTTCAGCCCCCTGATATAAAAAACGCTAAACGCTGCTTTTTGGCTTGTACCTACTCAGCACAGATCCTCGTGGTGGCCAGCAGAGTAATCCAAGCTTCAGAGAGCTAAAAAAGCGACTTTACCTGATTTAAGTATAATTTTTGTGGCTTTCCACTTCTATTTATCTAGCAACTGTATTTCGCCTGCTTGCTGATACATTGTTACTGTTTTTCTGCATTTATTCTGTTTTTGCACTTGTTTCTCAATTTGTTACTTTTAAAATCTGTAACTGTTGCAAATTGTTTGTGTAGGCTGTGATAGCCGATTTATAGCATTTATAAGTGTTTACTGTATCTGTTTCTGCTTGTTTTCTGAAAAAAAAAAAAAAAAATATCTCTTGTTTTCCCGCCTTACTAAGCTAGAATAGTCCAGTTTCAGAGCTTGCTGATCCCTGGGCTTTGTTTGCAGTTCCTGTTACTGAATCTTTACCTAATTTGGAACAGAGGAAGTTCCCTTGCTTACCAGTGGGAGTGGGAAGCATTGAGCTGCCTGTTGGTCCAGTTTTGTGAGGTTTCAGCCAGCAACTTGTAGTTTATTGGTCGTTTTGGGCCAGTTCCTAGCTTCTTTCAGCCCCTGATATAAAAAACGCTAAACGCTGCTTTTTGGCTTGTACCTACTCAGCACAGATCCTCGTGGTGGCCAGCAGAGTAATCCAAGCTTCAGAGAGCTAAAAAGCGACTTTACCTGATTTAAGTATAATTTTTGTGGCTTTCCACTTCTATTTATCTAGCAACTGTATTTCGCCTGCTTGCTGATACATTGTTACTGTTTTTCTGCATTTATTCTGTTTTTGCACTTGTTTCTCAATTTGTTACTTTTAAAATCTGTAACTGTTGCAAATTGTTTGTGTAGGCTGTGATAGCCGATTTATAGCATTTATAAGTGTTTACTGTATCTGTTTCTGCTTGTTTTCTGAAAAAAAAAAAAAAAAATATCTCTTGTTTTCCCGCCTTACTAAGCTAGAATAGTCCAGTTTCAGAGCTTGCTGATCCCTGGGCTTTGTTTGCAGTTCCTGTTACTGAATCTTTACCTAATTTGGAACAGAGGAAGTTCCCTTGCTTACCAGTGGGAGTGGGAAGCATTGAGCTGCCTGTTGGTCCAGTTTTGTGAGGTTTCAGCCAGCAACTTGTAGTTTATTGGTCGTTTTGGGCCAGTTCCTAGCTTCTTTCAGCCTCCTGATATAAAAAACGCTAAACGTGCCATTTTTGGCTTGTACCTACTCAGCACAGATCCTCGTGGTGGCCAGCAGAGTAATCCAAGCTTCAGAGAGCTAAAAAAGCGACTTTACCTGATTTAAGTATAATTTTTGTGGCTTTCCACTTCTATTTATCTAGCAACTGTATTTCGCCTGCTTGCTGATACATTGTTACTGTTTTTCTGCATTTATTCTGTTTTTGCACTTGTTTCTCAATTTGTTACTTTTAAAATCTGTAACTGTTGCAAATTGTTTGTGTAGGCTGTGATAGCCGATTTATAGCATTTATAAGTGTTTACTGTATCTGTTTCTGCTTGTTTTCTGAAAAAAAAAAAAAAAAATATCTCTTGTTTTCCCGCCTTACTAAGCTAGAATAGTCCAGTTTCAGAGCTTGCTGATCCCTGGGCTTTGTTTGCAGTTCCTGTTACTGAATCTTTACCTAATTTGGAACAGAGGAAGTTCCCTTGCTTACCAGTGGGAGTGGGAAGCATTGAGCTGCCTGTTGGTCCAGTTTTGTGAGGTTTCAGCCAGCAACTTGTAGTTTATTGGTCGTTTTGGGCCAGTTCCTAGCTTCTTTCAGCCCCCTGATATAAAAAACGCTAAACGCTGCTTTTTGGCTTGTACCTACTCAGCACAGATCCTCGTGGTGGCCAGCAGAGTAATCCAAGCTTCAGAGAGCTAAAAAAGCGACTTTACCTGATTTAAGTATAATTTTTGTGGCTTTCCACTTCTATTTATCTAGCAACTGTATTTCGCCTGCTTGCTGATACATTGTTACTGTTTTTCTGCATTTATTCTGTTTTTGCACTTGTTTCTCAATTTGTTACTTTTAAAATCTGTAACTGTTGCAAATTGTTTGTGTAGGCTGTGATAGCCGATTTATAGCATTTATAAGTGTTTACTGTATCTGTTTCTGCTTGTTTTCTGAAAAAAAAAAAAAAATATCTCTTGTTTTCACGCCTTACTAAGCTAGAATAGTCCAGTTTCAGAGCTTGCTGATCCCTGGGCTTTGTTTGCAGTTCCTGTTACTGAATCTTTACCTAATTTGGAACAGAGGAAGTTCCCTTGCTTACCAGTGGGAGTGGGAAGCATTGAGCTGCCTGTTGGTCCAGTTTTGTGAGGTTTCAGCCAGCAACTTGTAGTTTATTGGTCGTTTTGGGCCAGTTCCTAGCTTCTTTCAGCCCCCTGATATAAAAAACGCTAAACGCATGTTTTTTGGCTTGTACCTACTCAGCACAGATCCTCGTGGTGGCCAGCAGAGTAATCCAAGCTTCAGAGAGCTAAAAAGCGACTTTACCTGATTTAAGTATAATTTTTGTGGCTTTCCACTTCTATTTATCTAGCAACTGTATTTCGCCTGCTTGCTGATACATTGTTACTGTTTTTCTGCATTTATTCTGTTTTTGCACTTGTTTCTCAATTTGTTACTTTTAAAATCTGTAACTGTTGCAAATTGTTTGTGTAGGCTGTGATAGCCGATTTATAGCATTTATAAGTGTTTACTGTATCTGTTTCTGCTTGTTTTCTGAAAAAAAAAAAAAAAAATATCTCTTGTTTTCACGCCTTACTAAGCTAGAATAGTCCAGTTTCAGAGCTTGCTGATCCCTGGGCTTTGTTTGCAGTTCCTGTTACTGAATCTTTACCTAATTTGGAACAGAGGAAGTTCCCTTGCTTACCAGTGGGAGTGGGAAGCATTGAGCTGCCTGTTGGTCCAGTTTTGTGAGGTTTCAGCCAGCAACTTGTAGTTTATTGGTCGTTTTGGGCCAGTTCCTAGCTTCTTTCAGCCCCTGATATAAAAACGCTAAACGCTGCTTTTGGGCTTGTACCTACTCAGCACAGATCCTCGTGGTGGCCAGCAGAGTAATCCAAGCTTCAGAGAGCTAAAAAAGCGACTTTACCTGATTTAAGTATAATTTTTGTGGCTTTCCACTTCTATTTATCTAGCAACTGTATTTCGCCTGCTTGCTGATACATTGTTACTGTTTTTCTGCATTTATTCTGTTTTTGCACTTGTTTCTCAATTTGTTACTTTTAAAATCTGTAACTGTTGCAAATTGTTTGTGTAGGCTGTGATAGCCGATTTATAGCATTTATAAGTGTTTACTGTATCTGTTTCTGCTTGTTTTCTGAAAAAAAAAAAAAAAAATATCTCTTGTTTTCCCGCCTTACTAAGCTAGAATAGTCCAGTTTCAGAGCTTGCTGATCCCTGGGCTTTGTTTGCAGTTCCTGTTACTGAATCTTTACCTAATTTGGAACAGAGGAAGTTCCCTTGCTTACCAGTGGGAGTGGGAAGCATTGAGCTGCCTGTTGGTCCAGTTTTGTGAGGTTTCAGCCAGCAACTTGTAGTTTATTGGTCGTTTTGGGCCAGTTCCTAGCTTCTTTCAGCCCCCTGATATAAAAAACGCTAAACGCGTGTTTTTTGGCTTGTACCTACTCAGCACAGATCCTCGTGGTGGCCAGCAGAGTAATCCAAGCTTCAGAGAGCTAAAAAGCGACTTTACCTGATTTAAGTATAATTTTTGTGGCTTTCCACTTCTATTTATCTAGCAACTGTATTTCGCCTGCTTGCTGATACATTGTTACTGTTTTTCTGCATTTATTCTGTTTTTGCACTTGTTTCTCAATTTGTTACTTTTAAAATCTGTAACTGTTGCAAATTGTTTGTGTAGGCTGTGATAGCCGATTTATAGCATTTATAAGTGTTTACTGTATCTGTTTCTGCTTGTTTTCTGAAAAAAAAAAAAAAAATATCTCTTGTTTTCCGCCTTACTAAGCTAGAATAGTCCAGTTTCAGAGCTTGCTGATCCCTGGGCTTTGTTTGCAGTTCCTGTTACTGAATCTTTACCTAATTTGGAACAGAGGAAGTTCCCTTGCTTACCAGTGGGAGTGGGAAGCATTGAGCTGCCTGTTGGTCCAGTTTTGTGAGGTTTCAGCCAGCAACTTGTAGTTTATTGGTCGTTTTGGGCCAGTTCCTAGCTTCTTTCAGCCCCCTGATATAAAAAACGCTAAACGCTACTTTTTGGCTTGTACCTACTCAGCACAGATCCTCGTGGTGGCCAGCAGAGTAATCCAAGCTTCAGAGAGCTAAAAAAGCGACTTTACCTGATTTAAGTATAATTTTTGTGGCTTTCCACTTCTATTTATCTAGCAACTGTATTTCGCCTGCTTGCTGATACATTGTTACTGTTTTTCTGCATTTATTCTGTTTTTGCACTTGTTTCTCAATTTGTTACTTTTAAAATCTGTAACTGTTGCAAATTGTTTGTGTAGGCTGTGATAGCCGATTTATAGCATTTATAAGTGTTTACTGTATCTGTTTCTGCTTGTTTTCTGAAAAAAAAAAAAAAAATATCTCTTGTTTTCCCGCCTTACTAAGCTAGAATAGTCCAGTTTCAGAGCTTGCTGATCCCTGGGCTTTGTTTGCAGTTCCTGTTACTGAATCTTTACCTAATTTGGAACAGAGGAAGTTCCCTTGCTTACCAGTGGGAGTGGGAAGCATTGAGCTGCCTGTTGGTCCAGTTTTGTGAGGTTTCAGCCAGCAACTTGTAGTTTATTGGTCGTTTTGGGCCAGTTCCTAGCTTCTTTCAGCCCCCTGATATAAAAAACGCTAAACGCTGCTTTTTGGCTTGTACCTACTCAGCACAGATCCTCGTGGTGGCCAGCAGAGTAATCCAAGCTTCAGAGAGCTAAAAAGCGACTTTACCTGATTTAAGTATAATTTTTGTGGCTTTCCACTTCTATTTATCTAGCAACTGTATTTCGCCTGCTTGCTGATACATTGTTACTGTTTTTCTGCATTTATTCTGTTTTTGCACTTGTTTCTCAATTTGTTACTTTTAAAATCTGTAACTGTTGCAAATTGTTTGTGTAGGCTGTGATAGCCGATTTATAGCATTTATAAGTGTTTACTGTATCTGTTTCTGCTTGTTTTCTGAAAAAAAAAAAAAAAATATCTCTTGTTTAACCGCCTTACTAAGCTAGAATAGTCCAGTTTCAGAGCTTGCTGATCCCTGGGCTTTGTTTGCAGTTCCTGTTACTGAATCTTTACCTAATTTGGAACAGAGGAAGTTCCCTTGCTTACCAGTGGGAGTGGGAAGCATTGAGCTGCCTGTTGGTCCAGTTTTGTGAGGTTTCAGCCAGCAACTTGTAGTTTATTGGTCGTTTTGGGCCAGTTCCTAGCTTCTTTCAGCCCCTGATATAAAAAACGCTAAACGCGCGTTTTTTGGCTTGTACCAACCCAGCACAGATCCTCGTGGTGGCCAGCAGAGTAATCCAAGCTTCAGAGAGCTAAAAAAGCGACTTTACCTGATTTAAGTATAATTTTTGTGGCTTTCCACTTCTATTTATCTAGCAACTGTATTTCGCCTGCTTGCTGATACATTGTTACTGTTTTTCTGCATTTATTCTGTTTTTGCACTTGTTTCTCAATTTGTTACTTTTAAAATCTGTAACTGTTGCAAATTGTTTGTGTAGGCTGTGATAGCCGATTTATAGCATTTATAAGTGTTTACTGTATCTGTTTCTGCTTGTTTTCTGAAAAAAAAAAAAAAATATCTCTTGTTTTCCGCCTTACTAAGCTAGAATAGTCCAGTTTCAGAGCTTGCTGATCCCTGGGCTTTGTTTGCAGTTCCTGTTACTGAATCTTTACCTAATTTGGAACAGAGGAAGTTCCCTTGCTTACCAGTGGGAGTGGGAAGCATTGAGCTGCCTGTTGGTCCAGTTTTGTGAGGTTTCAGCCAGCAACTTGTAGTTTATTGGTCGTTTTGGGCCAGTTCCTAGCTTCTTTCAGCCCCCTGATATAAAAAACGCTAAACGCTGCTTTTTGGCTTGTACCTACTCAGCACAGATCCTCGTGGTGGCCAGCAGAGTAATCCAAGCTTCAGAGAGCTAAAAAAGCGACTTTACCTGATTTAAGTATAATTTTTGTGGCTTTCCACTTCTATTTATCTAGCAACTGTATTTCGCCTGCTTGCTGATACATTGTTACTGTTTTTCTGCATTTATTCTGTTTTTGCACTTGTTTCTCAATTTGTTACTTTTAAAATCTGTAACTGTTGCAAATTGTTTGTGTAGGCTGTGATAGCCGATTTATAGCATTTATAAGTGTTTACTGTATCTGTTTCTGCTTGTTTTCTGAAAAAAAAAAAAAAAAATATCTCTTGTTTTCCGCCTTACTAAGCTAGAATAGTCCAGTTTCAGAGCTTGCTGATCCCTGGGCTTTGTTTGCAGTTCCTGTTACTGAATCTTTACCTAATTTGGAACAGAGGAAGTTCCCTTGCTTACCAGTGGGAGTGGGAAGCATTGAGCTGCCTGTTGGTCCAGTTTTGTGAGGTTTCAGCCAGCAACTTGTAGTTTATTGGTCGTTTTGGGCCAGTTCCTAGCTTCTTTCAGCCCCTGATATAAAAAACGCTAAACGCTGCTTTTTGGCTTGTACCTACTCAGCACAGATCCTCGTGGTGGCCAGCAGAGTAATCCAAGCTTCAGAGAGCTAAAAAGCGACTTTACCTGATTTAAGTATAATTTTTGTGGCTTTCCACTTCTATTTATCTAGCAACTGTATTTCGCCTGCTTGCTGATACATTGTTACTGTTTTTCTGCATTTATTCTGTTTTTGCACTTGTTTCTCAATTTGTTACTTTTAAAATCTGTAACTGTTGCAAATTGTTTGTGTAGGCTGTGATAGCCGATTTATAGCATTTATAAGTGTTTACTGTATCTGTTTCTGCTTGTTTTCTGAAAAAAAAAAAAAAAAATATCTCTTGTTTTCCCGCCTTACTAAGCTAGAATAGTCCAGTTTCAGAGCTTGCTGATCCCTGGGCTTTGTTTGCAGTTCCTGTTACTGAATCTTTACCTAATTTGGAACAGAGGAAGTTCCCTTGCTTACCAGTGGGAGTGGGAAGCATTGAGCTGCCTGTTGGTCCAGTTTTGTGAGGTTTCAGCCAGCAACTTGTAGTTTATTGGTCGTTTTGGGCCAGTTCCTAGCTTCTTTCAGCCCCTGATATAAAAACGCTAAACGCGTGCTTTTTGGCTTGTACCTACTCAGCACAGATCCTCGTGGTGGCCAGCAGAGTAATCCAAGCTTCAGAGAGCTAAAAAAGCGACTTTACCTGATTTAAGTATAATTTTTGTGGCTTTCCACTTCTATTTATCTAGCAACTGTATTTCGCCTGCTTGCTGATACATTGTTACTGTTTTTCTGCATTTATTCTGTTTTTGCACTTGTTTCTCAATTTGTTACTTTTAAAATCTGTAACTGTTGCAAATTGTTTGTGTAGGCTGTGATAGCCGATTTATAGCATTTATAAGTGTTTACTGTATCTGTTTCTGCTTGTTTTCTGAAAAAAAAAAAAAAAATATCTCTTGTTTTCCGCCTTACTAAGCTAGAATAGTCCAGTTTCAGAGCTTGCTGATCCCTGGGCTTTGTTTGCAGTTCCTGTTACTGAATCTTTACCTAATTTGGAACAGAGGAAGTTCCCTTGCTTACCAGTGGGAGTGGGAAGCATTGAGCTGCCTGTTGGTCCAGTTTTGTGAGGTTTCAGCCAGCAACTTGTAGTTTATTGGTCGTTTTGGGCCAGTTCCTAGCTTCTTTCAGCCCCTGATATAAAAACGCTAAACGCTGCGCTTTAGCGGTTTAGCGATTTAGCGGAGCTGCTACCGTTGCACACTAGGGCAGCCGGTTAAGCAGATTTAAACTATTTGGGCTACCTAAATTCCACTCTTCAAATTTTCCCTTAAAGCTACCTTCCTCGAACTATACTACTGATTTAATCAGCGATACTATAACTAAAAGATCATCTCTACTTGACTCCAAGTAGACTATTCTCTATCTGTTAAGCCTAGCACTTGCTCCTACAGTACTTATTACCTTGATACGGTGCTCTTGTCATAGATAGTACCCCAAAAAGGCAAACCCCATTTCTCGGTCATCCACGCCCCGAATCTTCTTTAAAGTTTTTTTTGTCTATTCCTTCTAGCATGTCGAGGGATCAGTTGCTAGTGTCCTCTCCTGCTCAGCTGGTGAACCTGGGAATATTGAGGCAATGTTACAATTGCCTCATGTACACAGACAACCCTCTCCTCCTCCCACAAAACACAAATACATGCGAGAGATGCAACTATACAGCCAAACTGGAGGCTGAGCTCTCTCAACATAGGACTGGCAAGACCAGTCAGGAGGAGAAGGTTACCACACACACTATAGACCCAGTCTCACATAGTACCATCACAACCTCAAATCATACACATAAACACACAAAGACATACTCGGAGGCTCTGATCAAAAATCTACCAAAACAGCAGAGGCCACCAAAGCAGACACCCAAACAACCACCACCTCAGAACACATCACCTGCAACACATAGACCTCACAGTCAGAGTGTCAAACAGTCACAGCCCTTAAGGCCAAACAAAATGCCAGACACACTAGTCATTGGTGACTCCATAGTCAGACACACTGACGCCCCGCCACCAGACTGAGTAAGGAGAAGGTCACAGTAAGCTGCCTGTCGGGCGCTAGAATCCGCCACATAACGCAAGCACTCAGGTCTCTCAACAGCAGGTACAAATACGACTCAGTCATTGTCCACGCTGGTGTAAACGACCTGAGACGCACCTCCTTGGACTACATGAAAAGAGACATCGAGGAGCTCTCTGATTATGTAGCCCAGGCAGGTATGACCCTGACCTTGAGCAGTATCCTACCTTCACCAAGAATGATGCCACAATACAGAGATAAGATGATCAGCTTTAACAATTGGCTTAAACACTGGTGTCATTCAAAGGGGATCCAGTGTCTGTCTGCCTGGGATGACATGCTGGACAAGCCACGCTGCTTCAAGTAGGGACGGCTTGCACCTGTCACCCCTGGGATTCCGGATATTGGCAAAGGCTCTTGCCACCCCATAGTGCCTTTTTAGGCAAGGCTCAAATTCTAAACCTACCACCCTAGAACACAAAAAGGAAAAAACTAAGGGTAATGCTGCTCAATGCCAGAAGTCTGAATCTCAAAATGCACGCACTCGAGGCCCTTCTCAGTATGGAGAACATCGATGTCTGTGCTGTGACAGAAACCTGGTTCAAGGCTCCTGAGAGAACCCCAGCACTATCAGGTTTTACCTCATATCATGCTCCGCCCCAAAATCCGGACAATACCAAGAAAGGAGGGGTGTATCCATATTCATCAAGGACTCCCACACCTCAAGACTGGTTGCAACGCACGATGCATCGGAGACCATCCAGGTGCAATTAACCATAGGCAAGACTGCTCTGCAAATTGTAGCATGTTACAGGCCACCCTCACAAACTCAGGAACCTCACATGGCCTTCCTGAAAACACTAGAGGGGATAAATGTATCACCAAACACCATCATACTAGGTGACTTCAACTACCCTAATATAGACTGGGAACACTACTCAAGCCCAAACACCCTAGCCCAAAAGTTCCTGGAATTCATAAACTCAAATGCCATGGAACAACTAGTTACCATCCCCACAAGAGGAGATAACATACTTGACCTCATCATCACGAACATGGGAGCACAATGTTCAACACCGGAAGTATACCCCTCACTGGTGAGATCAGATCACAAACTAATCTCGCTGGAGGTCCTCATCCCACCCCCACCTGAAATAAAAAAGACCACAGTAAAGAACTTCTCGAAGCCGACTTCACACTTCTAAAGACTAGTGTGGTCTCCTTTAAGGCCCCGAGCCGCGGAAAACAGTACACATGCCGCTGAATCACTTACAAATGCCTTCTACCAGCACCTGCAGGACTGCATGGATAAGGCAATCCCAAGCAAAACAAAGACTCTCTGTACCAAAGGCAAGCGTCCAGTCTGGTGGACCCCAGCCATAAACAAACTCTACAACAAAAGGAGGAAGCTACTACAAGATAGAGCAAAATCCTTAAAAGGTAAGACACCCTTGATCACTATAAGTAAAAACTAAGAGCTCTCATAAAATCATCCAAAGCAAATTTTGAGAGAAAAATAGCTAAAGACTCAAAAGACAATCATAAGGCCTTCTTTAGCTATGTTAGAAACCTGGGAGGAAACTCCCAGATATGCTCAGAACTAGTTCAAAATGATGTGAAGATTACTGATCCTACGGACATTGCCAACATACTGGCTGACAGGTTCAGTGCAAACTTCTCCCCTCCCCAAAAGGAGAGATATCTATACCAAATGATTGCAGCCCCCAAACATCTCCAACGCCCAAGTGAGAACTGCTCTCTCCAAAGCAAAAACACAGCATCCATGGGACCTGATGGTGTCCCCGGCTGTGTGCTCCACGAACTCAATGAGGAATTAAACCCACAGCTAGGACAGCTGTTTAATCAGAGCCTTACCTCTGGATACGCACTCCAGGAGTGGCGCACTGCAACTGTGGTCCCACTTCACAAAGGCGGTGCCTCCACCGACCCTGGAAATTACCGCCCATTAGCTTGACAAGCCTTATCTGCAAAGCCATGGAGAGGATCATAATGGACCTCATAAATAAAGACATAGGGAATTTGCAGACTTTGGATCCAACCCAGTTTGGCTTTGTCAAAGGCAGATCATGCCTTTTAAACTTGGTTGACTTTTTCGAAACAGTCACCAAAGCCATTGATGAGGGAAAGGCAGTCCATACAGCCTACCTCGATCTGGCGAAGGCCTTCGATACAATACCCCACTCGGGTATCATTGAAAAACTCATCAGCTTAAATATTAACCCATACATCACAAGATGGGTTGCAAACTGGCTGAGTGACAGAACCCACAGGGTCAGAGTTGCTGGCGCCATGTCAGACTCAAAGCCTGTCACAAGTGGTGTCCCACAGGGCTCAGTCCTAGGCCCACTCTTGTTTGGCATCTACTTCTCCGAAGTACAAGCAAACACAGGAGGGTTATGGCTGACAAAGTTTGCAGATGACTGCAAACTGGGCGCCATAGTAGAAAACACATCTGACACAGATATCCTTCAGAAGGGTCTCACAGAAACGGATAACTGGTGCCAGAGCCATGGCCTAAAGTTAAATGCCAAAAATGCATAGTCATACCCTTCGGGAAAAACAAGGTTACCCCTAGCTACCAAATAGGTGGCAATCCACTGAGCACAGAAGAAGTTATCAGGGACCTGGGGACCCAGGTTGATAGTAGTCTGTCATTCGACACCCATGTAGCTAAAGTAGTTAGGAAGACCTTCTACATTGCCCACCTTATCATGAAGGGATTCTCATCTAGATCAAGGGAGGTCATTGTCTCCCTCTACTCATCACTCATCAGACCAATGATTGAGTACAATGCCCCATTCGGAATGTATCTGACCCGACACTTGCAGCAGCTGGAGAGGCCACAAAAGTTCCTCACCAAAAGGATAAAGGGTCTCAAAATCTGTCCTATGCTGCCCGACTGAAAGAACTCCAGCTCTATTCAGTCGCCACCGCTTGCTCAGAGGTGACCTTTGCCTAACATACAAGGCCATGTCAAACCCAGATTTGATGAATATGCTTCACCTCAAAAAATCTAGATCCATCAGAGCCACAAGGGCGGGAGACTTAAACCTCGACACGGCTATTAATAGGACGTGCTGGAGGGATAGATTCATCACCCAAAGACTCCCTATGCTGTGGAACAAAATCCCGGTATATGTGAGGCAGAGCACCTCGCTGGCCTTGTTCAAGAGAAATCTTGACCAATGGATGGGAGATCGCAGATATACCCCAGGGATTACCTCAGTGTCACTGCTCGACAGAGGCACAGCAAAATAATGGGTATAGTTCCCCATACTAAAGGGGTGGCGTAAGCCACAAAACTATGGGCTAGGCTTGTAAATGCCCTTGGGCAGATAGCCTAGTATGAACCTATGAACCTATGAACCTATGAACCTGAGATCAACAGCAATAAAGATAACATTTTACACAAGTGCAATAAAAAATACATTCACATGCATACTTTGTACAGTCAAGAGGTATGTTTAATTTATATAAGCAGGTGCAGACCTGTGTGCTTATTGCCTTTCACCAATTGAGTAATAGGACAGGTTTTGGCTCTCCTGTATAATAACCTGTTTTAGGCAGAATTTTCCACAAAGGTACATTTCACTGTAGCTACACTAACTTACAATGCAGCAATCATTTAGCTGTGTTTAATTATTCATTCATTCTCTTGCACCCTCTTTACATTATTCCTGATCATTATGGGGGTAGGCAGAGATTCCCTGACAAGCTGTGGGAGTAATTCATAAAAGCAGTTTAGAATCATAGATATTCCAAGACCAACAAATCTTATGACCATTGGCACTTTTCCAGTACCCTTCCTCAGGCAACACCTTCTCTCTCCAGAAGGGCCATAGTAATAAAACCTAGTGTGGATACCCATGCATTTACTAGGTTATGTTTGAAGTAAGGTGGTGAATCACACTGCTTAACATATAGGGGAAGTTTATTCCAAAGGTTTGGGAGGTGCTGCTTTAAAAGCATGCCTCTTCACTGTGTAGTATTTATATACTGGTGAAGATTTAGGCCCTGGTTCTAGTATTGGTGGTGATATTGGACATGCAGAGAAACAGGAGGTCTGGGACAACTGGGTCTTTATTGGTGCAGCAAGCAAGACATACCTCTCTTCAAAAGTCTTTAAGACACTAAATAAAGAGATAGAGCTTCCAGTATGTCATAATAGCTCAGGGACTTTAGAATTAAGTTAATAGTTTGGAGGCAGCTTGGGTCTCAGAAGCCATGGGATTCTAGATGATGTGAGGTACATTTCAAAGCTATTAGCAAGAGCACGTATAATGCTATTATGCAACCTGGTATGTGATATGTAGTAATAAAGATACAGTCAAAAGGATTATTGTATACCAGAAATCTGACAAAATCAAGCATGTTGCATGTTTTTTTTTTTTTTATTCAAATGTTACAATGTTAATAAAATATTTTATGGAGAGTAACAAACTTGTTGATAAGCTGTGATATACTTAAATGGGATGGTCCCTGGCAGTACTGAACATTTTGACTCTGGCATTTGGTGAAATAAAACCCTGGGAAAGGGGATCCATTGTCAACCCCCATGCTGTCCACTGCCCCCCTGCATACCCCAGCATTTAGATTACTTTTTTTCTTGTTTTCCCATACTTTCTTGTACTGTTCAGGTTTTTTCCTGCTTTGTGTAAGTATATTGTAAATGGCCAAGATTACACCAGAGGAAATAATCATGTGAAGCCAGCAGTCTCAGACCTTCCCACCACCCAGAAGCTACTGGTTCTGAGATGCTTTGAGTTCCATTTTAGAGCTTTTTTCTCAATCTTTAAGCCAAATATGGCCTGAAAAAGATTGTGGCAAAGAAAGAAAGAAATTCATTCTTGCTCTTCGTTTTCTGCCTGCATCCTTTCACCACTCCATAATGGCCAAGACTGCAGTTAAATAATTGTAGAGGAAATAATAGAATTAAGATAGTAGTCTGGAGGCTGCTCGGGCCTCAGAACCCATATGATTCTAGATAATGTGCAGTACATTTTCAGAGGTTTTCCCCCAGTCTTTTGTTAGACTTATGGCCTGTATAAAAATCCTGACGGACTAAAGAAATTCAGTCTTACATTTTCTTTCAATGAAGAAATTAAGTTGTGCCCAAGGCTTAATGATCAAAGTTGAGAAAAAAGTAATTTCCATTAAACTCAGAAGATAAATGCTTGCAAAGATACATGAATTATATCTTTAAGTAGTGTTTTTCTCTCTTTTGAAAGGAAAAAGAAATTAAACTTTTGTGTATCTCTCGGTTGTTAAGACTGGAATGAAAATGAATGAATAAATGTCCTCAGTCATATATTTCAAGGTACTGGTGAAAACCATCATACAGCTTGCCTCTTCATCCCAACCTTAAAAGGCAGCCACCACCATCTGTGTATCCATTTGACAACTAGAATGTATTTTAATTTGTTGATTAGAGATGTATATTCACAATGTGTATCTTTACCCTTGTCAGCCAAATTTAGCTACCTGTATAAACTTCTGATATGTGAGTGTGTGAAAAGAGAAGAAAAATTTCTCACAGTTATATATTCCATCCTGTTGCTCCTAGACAATACATTGCCCATACACAAGCTATAGTGATGTTGTGCCCATATTTTTATATGGCATGATTGTGTGAAAAGTTAAGGAAATGATGGCTGCACTGTTGCAACCTCACGCAAGTCACATTGACCTTCTCTGCATAATACCTTTGAGAATGAAATGAGAGGAAAATTAGAGAAATAATGACCACACGTTCCCCAGTCTCAAACAAGGTATAGTGACTTCTGTGCACACCTATGAGGTTTAATTGCAAAGAGAATGTAAGGAATAATAATCTATTTCTAGCCCCCACCATACACACACACACACACACACACACACACACACACACACACACACACACACACACACACACACACACACACACAAGCAATTGAAACCTTCTGTGTACACTACCGAGCAGGCCAGGCCATCTCTAGGGTAGGGTCAGGCAGAGAAGCTAAGCCTGTGTTAAACTCCACTTTACTGACCTGAGTTGAGTTGCGAATGCAGAGAATAGATGTTCTGTGATATATCTTATCCTTTATTTTTAATTTTTGAAGGAAGAGTATGGTAGATTATAGTTATATTTAGTTATGTTCTGAATTTGGAAAGTGTTAAGCATCTTTTCTTCTTCATCTGCTTACTTTTTACTTTTCATACTTACTTTACTTACTTGTCTACACACTACACACTAAGGCACTAACAGCAATTAGCAAAAAATGTGTGGAAGCTTAAACACTAATTTTGAAGTATTGAATTTAAGTATTTCTGTGCTGATTGCCTGTCTTCTCTGGTGATTGCTCTCTCTGTGCTCTGTGGCTCTCTGTGGTGGTTGCTCTCTCTGTGGTGCGGGCTAAGTTTTCTACTACACTTACTACACTACTTCTAGAACACCAATAACATTTTTACAATTTATATATTTTTTTACATTTTATATAAAATTTCTGTGCAGTAATTTCAAATGTAATGCATATTTACACTGCACACACACAGTGTGTGATATATATGATTTTAGATATGCAGTATTACAACTAATTCCCAATATTCCCTAGCTTTAGCTGTCCAATATTCCCCAGCCTTCAGCAGCTTCCAGCACCCCTGTAAACTAATCATATATATTACACACACACACACACACACACACACACACACACACACACACACACACACACACAAACATGAATGTTTACATATTTGCATGCATACTAGTGCATACACAGACCCCTCCCCCCAACACACACACACACATATATGGAAAGTGATACTTTTGTCAAACAGCAATGTTGTTAACTAAGCAAATGGTTGACTACTGTCAACAAACATAGCAGATGAGGTGATTTTTCAGGGTTGGGGAATTTTACCTTTCCCAAGAACTGTGAGATCTCAGAGTTAAGATGTATAATTAACAGGGGGTGTGAGGGGTGCAGGGGGGGGGCTTGTACCCACCCCCCAGCAAAAAAGAATATTTTAAATTTTTTTTAAAGGATTTTGCATGCATTGAGATTGTTGCTTGCTGCATGCTTAGTAGTATGTCGATGTTATTGACATCGATATTAGTGTAGTTTGATAATGTTATATAGATAGATAGATAGATAGATAGATAGATAGATAGATAGATATACTTATGTATGCATGTATGGCAAAGTGCCTAGCAGTGCTATTCCTCTAAGGACCCTACTTTGTTAATATTCAAAGCCAGTACAATGGTGTTTGACAACTAACTTGAAAAAAGATCTGTAGTCTGATATGAAAATGTGTACAGAATGTAGGTGTGAAGAGACTGGAAATTTTATAAAATTTTCTGTAGTCTGATTAGTAATAATATACTACTAGTAATAAAATGGTTACAGGAACTCCAGGAGGGAAGTTAATTAAGTGGAACTATTAAGATACCCTGAGAATTATTAATGCTGTTAGGAGGATTTGAACTAGCTACCTAACTCAGATTTCATCTCTTGAAAACATTAAAATATGGAAACGAAAGTTGCACAAACAGTGGGGACAGGCAGCCTTTTATAAAACATTAAAATACAAATATAAATGATAAATGGAACTGAGCAGAGGGTTGTATGATCTCAGTGTTAAGAAAATAAGCATTCTTACTAATCAGGCTACAGATCTTTTACAGATATGTCTGCTTGCTGTCACATAAGACTTCATCAAGGAAACAGGAACTAAATAAATACATTCTGAATGCCTGGGTTTTTTGTAATACATTACATATCTCATTAGACTTCAGCTTTTTGTGCATAGCTTGCCTTTTCTAATAGTGTGAAACCTACAATGTAGCTCTGAGCATTGACTGCAAAAGGTGTTTATTACTCAAGCAGTCAACCAGGAAATATAAAACAATGAACAAATCCAACTTGCCTGCAGAAGAATGTAGAGTCCACTCCAATGGTACCAAATAAACACATATTTAATATAACTATTTAAAACCGTTAAAACAATTATTTTAGCAGTTTTAAATAGTTATATTAAAATACGTGTTTATTTGACACCATTGGAGTGCGCAATACATTCTTCTGCAGGCGAGTTAGATTTGTTTATTACTCAAGCAGTCATGTGCAGATAATAAAGATTATTCATATTGAAAACTGTAAGGGTCCATTATTTATGTACAAAAATAACTCTTATTTACAATGTATTTATATGTTTACAAATATTTACAAATGTACAAAGATATAAATATACAAATCTGTTTACATATATTCATAATTTCCTTTACAATCATTCTAACTTTTCATCCCTATTGGACCCCTACTCATTTTTTCTATAACCACCATCTGATTTTAGTTAATATTACTGATAAAAACAATTTGCCATTAAACATAATTTAATTTATTTTTTCATCTCATGTGATCTGTATAACATCACATTTTATAGATTCTTTACTTTTATTTTTATAATATCCATATTTAATCACGTACATGTGTATTTTATCCACTTCTTATAAAGCTTCAAAAATCTTATTTACATAGTTTTCCCCATAACTGTTTTATTCTTTTACACTTCAGAAACACAAGTTCTGTATTTTCTTTTTGATAATGTAAACATGTTCTATCACTTTTCTTTTTATAAGGTATATTTCCTTTTACTGGCAATTTACCTATTACCAGTCTCCACAACAAATCTTGACATTCTAAATTTTGATTACACCATTTGCTTCTTATTTATATGGCTTTACTTTTCTCATCTATTAGATTATCCAATGGTTTTACATAGTATTATTATCATTATATTATTATACCATACTTCTCTTTTTCTATATGATTAATTTTTTTTTTCCAGAAAAAATATTTGGTAACATTTTATTTCTTTATGTATGTACTCTTTCTCTCTTTTAATCTTTTTTACCATATTCCAAAGTGTCATATTTATATTTATACAATTTACTACTAATCTCTCAATTTTTCATTTATCCTCTTTAACACTGTGTACAAATTCAATGAAGTAGCATATGCTACTGGGTTAATTAATCCTAAACTTCCTTCCTCATTATTTACATACAAACTCCTCTTTTTACTGAGTTTAATCTAGAACCCAATATAAATGAAAAAAAAAACATATCTGCAATAATTATTTTTCAAATACTGTTGGCAACATAAATACACTTGTTAAGTCTGCTATTTTTCCCATCAGTACTGAACTTATCAAATAAGTCTCTTTTTCTGAATGATAATTTGTATGTTCTCCAGAAAAGACAGGTTCATTTTATTTGTTTTGTTTTTCCCACTGAATTCTACTTACATCCTTATTCAAAAATGTTATATATAACAAAGAAATTTAATTCATTGTAAAATATATACTCCTGTATTTGCTACATCATGTAAACCTTTACTTTTCTCTTTATTTAATGATATCACTATCATCTCTAGACACTCATTTGTGCAAATTATTACTTCTTTTTTAAAATTGTTATAATGTGATCTGTATATGTTAACAATACTGAAGGCTTTAACTGTTCAGGTGTTATATACGTACTTCTTTCATTTTGTAATTTATTTCACACACTTTCACATTCATAACTAAGGTGAAGAGTATATATTTCATTGGACATCCCTGTCTTACACCACTCTTCATTTAACCAGCCATCTATAAGTAGTTTTACTTTATTATTACTATACTCTGACATCCATAATCCCCTCACTTTCTCACATATATTATATTCTTTCATTATTACCTATAAAACTTAATGTCCAATTGTGTCAAATGCCTTATTATGGTCTTTTATCATGATTTTTGCTTTTTCTTGTCTATTCATGCTTCTATTCATAATACCATCCACAATTTCTCTAACTATCATTAATAATTCTTGACAATCCTTCCCCTTTATTCTATATATACTATGTTTTAGGTTGTCCACCATATTTTACAACACCCCCATTCCCCTCCACATTTATCATGCTTGGTATATAAATTATTTTTTCTCTTTCTATTTTTAACACGATATTACAATCCCAACCACCAGTCCTTTAACCCCTTTTATCAAAAACGTTTGCAATATCCATTACTTCTTTACATAAAGTTTTCAAATGTCCTTACAAAGTCTCTCTTTCTACTTCTGTTTGAAATTACACATCAATTTTCTTTTTCTTTTTTGTTTGCCTGTTAAATGCTTTTATCACATAAAGATTCAATGGGTTGCTGTCTTTTCTGTTTTCATATTCTCCAAGAAGATTGTCTATTGTAAAAACAGTATCAAATATAATGTCACAAAATGTCTCTTTGTTAGCAAGAATAAATGTTGTTACCTCATGTGCTTTTACACCTAAGGGAACTATTAAATTATCCCACACTTCATACCTGTCCATTTATTTGTCATTTTTACTTTGAATCCTTACATGTACTTCAAGTTTTCATTTTTTTTCTGCCTTATTTTCTGCTGCCCCACTTTTGCCCTCTTTTACTTTCTCTTCATATATTTTCATTTCCATTTCACCACTATTCTTTAAGATTGTCCCTACATCTTCCTTTTGTATTTTCTCCATAATATCCCCACAGAAAACATCTCCTTCATGTTTTGGCTCACTCTGCACCATCATTTCTTTAAGTAAATCATCCTGCAACTCTCCTGACTGGAGGAGTGTAATTATACATCCATCATTTGCTGGCTCATCAACATCAAAAAGATTTCTTTGAAACATTTCCTCAGACTCCTGTGCACATTCTTCAGTCCTGATATTTGTTTTCTCCACCATTTCTTTCACCACTCCATATCTCCTTTTCTCTTGATCTGCCTCTCTGTTTCTCTAGGCTGCCTCTGCACCTGCAATGGAAACAGGAAGTACTCTTCCAAAATGGGTCCCACTCACAACAGTGATGAGCAGGGGTCTTTATTATTTACAGATATATACAACTTATGTACAACTTTTCATCACATATTTACATTATTTACAATATTTATCACATATTTCTCTTATCTACATTAAACTTTCAATTTTTAAACACCCTCATACCTTTTTCCACAACCAAAATCTTACTTTCTTTTCAGAATTTCTGATAATAACCACTTTCCATTTTACTTCATTGATTCATTTGTTTCATATTATCCATACTATACAAAATAGTTTGTATCTAATTTGTTTATATCCTTTTGTTTTACATTTTTATAATATCCATATTCAATCATGTCTATTTTAATTAATTCAAAGTTCTCCAATTCTTTTAAGTATCCTTTGTCATATATTTCCTTCTGCAGTTTAAAAGTCCTTTTACACTTTATAAAAACATGTTCAGTTGTCTCCAGTTCACTACAGTATATACAAACTGTATCTTTTACTGTCTTGTACTGCATATTTGCCTTAACCAGCAATCTACTTATTGGCAGTTTCCATAAAAAAATCCATACATTCTATATGTTTTTTAAATGTATTAATTTTCACTTTTACTACTTTAGTCTTTAATTCACTTATTTGTTTCCATGGATAAACATAATAAAACGTGTCCATTATATTTTCATACCAAATCCTTCTACTTTTTCTTTCTTCCCTATATCAATTTTCCATAGCAATATTTTTTCTTGGTATAATTTAATGACAATACAACACACTTTTTTAATTCTACTTTGTGTTTCCCATCTATGATTTTTGTAAGTAGCTTTTCTTGATCTTTCCTATTTACTAAGATTTTGTACAAGTTAAACAAAATACATATACAGTTGGGTGTATTAAGTTTGACCTTCCTTCCTTATCACGTACATAGAGAAAGCCTCTTTTCACAGGATTTAATCTTGAACCTCAAATGAACTTGAAAATTACTTTCATTAAATCCTTTACTAATGTTAATGGAATGGTACATACATTTGCTAAATGTGTGATTTTACCCAAAATTGTGGACTTGGTTAAATATGTCTTTTTTCTATATGTGAGCCTAAATGTTCTTCAAAATATACAAAGACCTTGTATTCATTTCTCTCCATTTTTGTCCTCCTCTTAATTGCTCATTTCCAAACTTTATTCCTAAGATGACATACCAGTGGAAGCATGGAGGTGCTTAGGAGAAATGGAAGTGGAATGTTTAACCAGATTGTTTAATGAAATTTTGAAAAGTCAGAGGATGCCTGAGGAGTGGAGAAAAAGTGTTTTGGTACCTAACTTTAAGAATAAGGGTGATGTGCAGAGCTGTAGTAACTACAGAGGGATAACATTGATCAGTCACAGCTTGAAGTTATGGTTAAGAAGGGAGGTGATGATTAGTGATCAGTGATCAGCAGTATGGTTTCATGCCAGGAAAGAGCACTACAGATGCAATATTTGCTCTGAGAGTGTTGTTGGAGAAATACAGAGAAGGTCAGAAGGAGTTGCATTGTGTCTTTGTGGACTTAGAGAAAGCATATGACAGGGTTCCTAGAGAGGAGTTGTGGTATTGTATGAGGAAGTCGGGAGTGGCAGAGAAGTATGTAAGAGTGGTACAGGATATGTACAAGGGTAGTGTGACATTGGTGAGGACTGCAGTGGGAGTGACAGATACATTTAAGGTGGAGGTGGGATTACATCAAGGATCAGCTCTGAGCCCTTTCTTATTTGCAGTGGTGATGGACAGGTTGACAGATGAGATTAGACAGGCGGCCCTGTGGACTATGATGTTTGCAGATGACATTGTGATATTTAGTGAGAGTAGGGACCAGGTTTAGGAGACCCTGGAGAGGTGGAGATATGCTTTAGAGAGGAGAGGAATGAAGGTCAGCAGGGCTAAAACAGAATATATGTGTGTAAATGAGAGGGAGGGTAGAGGAATGGCGAGGATGCAGGGAGTAGAGTTGGTAAAGGTGGATGAGTTTAAGTACTTGGGATCAACAGTTCAGAGTAATGGTGAGTGTGGAAGAGAGGTGAAGAAGAGAGTACAGGCAGGGTGGAATGGGTGGAGAAGAGTGTCAGGAGTGATTTGTGACAGACGGGTACCAATAAGAGTGAAAGGGAAGGTCTACAAGAGGGTAGTGAGACCAGCTATGTTATATGGGTTGGAGACGGTGGCATTGTCGAAAAGGCAGGAGTCAGAGCTGGATGTGGCAGAGTTAAAGATGTTAAGATTTGCACTGGGTGTGACTAGGATGGACAGGATTAGGAATCAGTATATTGGAGGGTCAGCTCAGGTTGGACAGTTTGGAGACAAAGCAAGAGAGGCGAGATTGCATTGGTTTGGACATGTGCAGAGGAGGGATGCTGGGTATATTGGGCAAAGGATGCTAAGGATGGAGCTGCCATGTAAGAGGAAAAGAGGAAGGCCTAAGATGAGGTTTATGGATGTGGTGAGAGAGGACATGCAGGCGGTTGGTGTGAAAGAGCATGATGCAGAGGACAGGAAGAAATGTAAACAGATGATCCACTGTGGTGACCCCTAAGGGAACAGCCGAAAGAAGATGATGATTCCTAAGATTTCTGCCTTGTCTTCATTAAATTTGATACTTTGTATCTCACCCGAAAAACCTAATCCTTTAATTTTCTCTTTATTAAGAGTCACTTCTAAAACATTTTCATTTCTTTGTTAAGCACTTCTATAACTGTTTTTATCCATTCTTTATTTTTGACTGCTAACACTAAATCATCTGTATATGTGAACATAACTGGAATCATAATTCTTTCTAGTGTCTGTTATTTAGCTTTCTCCAATATTAAATTAATCTCAATAACTACTGCATTCATGATTAATGCAAATAATATGCTACTGGTTAGACTTTTTAGTCTTATAGGTTCACTCATCCTTCCATTGACTAACAATTTTACTTTGTTTTCCAAGTATAGTGACTTCAAAATATTTGCTATTTTGTTTCTCATGTTATATTCTTCTAAAAATTTCCATAATGCTTTATGCTGAATTTTGTCAAATGCTTTGTCTATATCTCCTATTAAGATTTTGAATTTTGTTTTCCTATTTTATGTCATCTACCAGCTCTCTTATTAAAATTAGCAATTCTTGACTTCCTTTGCTTCTTATTCTAAAAATTGAATCAGATAATTTATTAGCTTTGTTTGTTATTCTTTCTATATTTTTCATATAAATCTTGTAATTTACATTACTTAGTACTAATGGTCTTCAGTTTCTTATATCTATTTTTCTCCCTTTTCCATATGAATTTCATTATCCCTAAGCATATCTTTTCCTCATTTATACCCTTCACAAACCATTTGCTCATTACTTTTAACAGGTATACTTTTTGCCATTCTTGCATATTTTATACATTCAGTATTCAATGCCATCTATTCCTGTGGCTGATTCTACATTTACTGTCTTAAGTATATTTTCTAATTCTATTATTGCAGTATTTTCCTCCATTCTTGTATTTTCTTCTTCAGTTAGCTTGCTCAATTTCCATCTGTCTTTTAATGTAGTATCACATATTGAAAATGTCTCTATTATATATTCTTTGATTGTTTTTATAATTTCGTCTTGCGTATTTACTATATCATCTTATTCACTTTTTAATTCTCTTATTGTTCTTGTATTTTCTTTATCCATTTTACTTAAATATGGTGCCATTTCCTCTTTTTAACTGTAAAAAGTATCTTTGTTTAAACAACCTTCTTTTGATCTTTTCTTGATTTATTATATACAGTTCTCTTTCTTTTTCTATAAACTCTTCATTATTATGTTTTTAAATATTTGCTCACTAGTTTTCTTATATGCTTCAAAATCCTGTAGTCATTTTAATTTTTGCCATTTTAATGCCTCTTTTTTGTATTTTTCTTTTAAATTGATCAGGCTTATCCATTTTTTTATAAGGTTCTCTCATGCTTATATGATCTTGCCATAACTGTAGTATAATATCCTTTGCTTGTCTGTTCAATTCTGACTCATTAATTCTTTTTATTAATTTGCCTATTTTTATATAATTCCTCCATTCTTGTACCTCTATCCATATAGCTAAATGTTCAGAAAACCCTGTAATTGTATACCCTAGATGTAGTATGGTTAAACTGTTTGAAATTATAAAATAATCAATTTCAGTTTTTAAGTTACTTCCTTTATATGTCCATTTTTTTACTTCCCATAAATATAGGTTATTATATTTATTCAAATCTAGAATTACTTTAACATCTAGTGCCTCTTCTTGTCTGTGTCTTAAATCACAATTAAAGTCCCCATTAAAATTATTTGCATATTTAAATTATGTTTTTGAACATCATTTCTCTTTGTTTCTGTGAAGTGTATACATAGAGTGTGATCACTCTATAATTTTGATTCTTATATCTTATGTCTATTATTATTATTATGCTTCTGATAAGTACTACTATGTAGTCTAAAATCTCTGTCCATTCTTTGCATAAGATATCTATACCAGAATACTTTTGACTACCTACATCCCAAATGACTTTACCTTTCTATAACCCATATATTTGTTCTCTTTTTTCATTTGTTGTTATTCTAATGTCAGTAAGTGCTATAATATCCATATCTAATGTCATACACCATTCTAATATGCCAAGCCTATGATGAATGTTGTTCATGCTATTAAGGTTGATGTCTAAGATTCTTACTTTAATGAATGGGTATTATTTTTTAGCCTTTCCTTTTTTGTTTTCTTCTATAGTTACATTTTTGAACTTACATTTCCTATCTTTTACTCTTTATGTTATGGAACTCATTTTGCTACTTACTTTTACCCATTTGCTTTCTCCTTCATCATTAGAATTGCTTATTTCTTCTTCCTTGTTTCTTTCCTTATTTTTAATTTCATTCATATTCTCTCTCACATCCATTATTACTTCAGCTTCATTTATTTGTTTATATTGTGTTTCTTCTATAGTGTCTAAATCAACTTTTCATTTTCTTGTTCTTGTAATATTATTTCATGGATATGTTTTTCTAGCTCAGTACAATCACTTTAAGAATGCCCTATCTTTTTATATTTTGTACACCTTTGTTTACATTTCTTTTCCACATATAAAATATTTCCTTTTGTTTCAATTGTCAATTAAGTCATCATCCTTACCACATACAAAACAAGTCTTGGGTTGTCCCCAATATTTCATCATACCTCTGTTTCCTTCAATATTAATTATAATAGGTAAATGCATAATGTTTTCATCTTGTATTTTCAGTTTTACACTATATTCCCACCCTCCAATCCACAAACCTCTATTATCGTATATTTTTGTGACATACAAAACATCTCTGCATATAGTTTTTAAATACTCTTTCAAATCATCCCTCTCAATTTCAGTTCTAAATTGTATTCTAAATTGTATAAACACTTTCGTTTTTGGCTTTTCTATTAAAAGCCTGTATTACATATGAGTTCCATGGATTACTGTCTTTTTTTTTGTTTGTTTGTTTTAATGCTCTATAATTTTTTCCATGCATTGTGCCTCTTTGAAGAAAATGTCACAAAATGTGTCCTTATTAATACAAATAAGGGTTCTTACCTCTCTGGGTTCTATCCCCAGTGGTGCTATGATGCTGTCCCATACCTCATACCTTTCTTGTTCCTTCTCTATTTTGCTACTTATTGTTACACAAAATTTTCTTTTATTTTCTGCTTTTTTTTTCTTCTTTTCTCCCACCCTCTTTCACTGTCTGTGGGTATGATCTCAGTTCTTCTTTATTCTCTTTTGTCTCTTTTTTTCTTGAATTCTCTCGATTATCTCCCTGCATGATGCCACTTTATCGCTTTCAGGTTTGCTCTGATCTATTAATTATTTCAAGTAGTCATGCCATAACCTTCCTGATTGGAAGGTTGTAACAACATATTTTGTTGTTAAAATATCTGTTGCAAACAGAGTTCAATGAAACATATTTTCAGAATCCACTATTGTTTTGTCCTCAGCCTGTTTTTCTCCTTCTCTCATCTCGCATACATTGTTGCTTGCATTCGTCTCCATCCTCACCTCTTCCAATTCCTTCTGAACCATGCCAGCCCTGAAAGCTGTTCAATTAACAGCACTTTTGTTTTCTACACCAACAACCAAGTTTTTTTCATCCTGCATGCTTCCTGCTTCTCTGAGCCACATTTGCATGTGGAACAGAAGACATGAAGCATGAGACAGACTTGTGTCCCCATATGATCATTTATACAATGATGAGTAGAGGAGGTTCCCTGATGCCCTGGCCAAATTTTCCTTAGTGGTATAATTATCACCTAAGGTATCCCCTGAAAATAGGCCACTGACCCAGTCAACAAAAATAAATAACAATGCTATTATGTACATATAATGTGTTAGTATTTGCATAGCATGTGACAATTGTGATTGTACAATGTATTGTTCTTTAACTTTATATGTATGGAGGTTTTCTCCTTGGGACTCCACTGAAAACAAACATTGTGCCCAGCTGGACGTTCCTGGTAGACAAAAATAAAAAGGCTCAGAGGTTCATAGGTAAGTACTAAGCTATCTGCCCTTGTGAGCCATTTTAAACCTAGCCAATTTCCCTTAGTCCCTTAATGTGACTAACTGGGATCATATCATAAACAATTTAAGGAGACCCATGCATGGGATAAAGTATTTATGAGTTGCATATGCCCGGAAGTTGTTCAGGGGCAGTCCTGGAGTAAATTTTCTTTTTCCCTTACAAATTTCTAAGTTGTGCTTGAAAATAATAAAAATAAATTATAAAAATAATGAAATAAATAAATAAATAAATAAAACAAATAATAAAATACAATAATAGTAAAATAAAAATAAATGAATGGAAGCATATTTACATTTAACTCCCACCAAGAGTGCATTTTCCATTATCTAAGTTTAATGTATTTCTAAGGAATGAGGTCTTTATCACTAGATGTCTTTCAAAACCAGACTACTAGGCCAGCTCTGTAATATAAAGGGAAAAAGCCCTGAGTATTACACTGACAAAGCAAGACTGACTAGCAGGCTGAATGCTTGCAGGACTGTAAGAAGAGGGTAAGATTAAGTAGCTGCTGTTTGCTTGCCCTTCCTAGATAGAGAAAGTGGTTCTGGCTCACCACTTGGGTGACACCTAGCAGGAGCAGTAGGTGTTACATGCACAAAGTATGAGCCTGACAGCATGCCCTGCATTCAAGTACATTTGCAGCCTGAGCGGGCATGCTGTGGCATTCTCCATGTGGGCAGCAACAGAAAGCATAAGCCTGCAGAGCCACCATGTGGAGGCAGGACAGCTTTGTCATTGGTCAAGAGCAGACTACCCCACTGGAACTGTAGATTGGCCCACTCCATACCATATGCCACTTGGCTTCCTACTGAAATGCTGGCATTCAAAATGCCAAGTGCTGAAAAGCTGGAAAAAAATGAAAACACAGGAGAAGAGCACATCTAGAAAATCATTCTTCTCCAGCTTATATATACCAACTCGAAGAGCACCATACAACAGAAAAAAGGGAATCTTCTGAGAAATGGCATGTTGAACATAGGATATTTAAGCCCATTCTTTCAGCCATTTAGTCCCTGCTTTTTGGGACTCACTCTAGCAGGTCCCAACATTTCAAATGGTTACCCTTTGTCCCACCATATGGTAGAAATGATAGGGTAATATAGCACCCTGGGCAGCAATGAATACATTAGGTGGCTCTTGCCTGGCCCAAGGATGGCTGTCTTTCACCCTCCAAGGAAACAAATGGTCCAATTGGATGAAGGCAGTGGAGCCATTGTCTAAGGTACGGGGGAAATTTTAAAAAAAAGCCAAACTACTGACAAGAAAAAGACTAAGGTTGTTGTTTTCTGAATCTGACAATGATTGGAGTAAAAAGCTTATTAAGTGAGGGTTATTTTTTATTTACTTCAGGTGTTGGTAGATCAGTTACCTTTGAAACTGCCCAGGAGAAATGTCATCAATATATGGATCTCTTTATCTCTTTTTATTCTTTCTGTTTTGTGGCTATGTATACCACTAAACTGAATAACTTTATATAAGAAATCAAGGTTTTCTGTTACACAATACCTAGATGTTAAATTCCCTTTTCTGTGTTCAGTAGTTTAAGGAGGTCTAGCTATCTGCATTCTGCAGCAACAATCCATCTGAAGTAGACACAGCTATTCATCCTTTGTTCATTAGATAGTGGACAAACAGCAATAAAATTATTTTTTTATTTTTTATTTTTATTGTTTGGTGCCAAATCCCTGTATATTTTTTAGTCATTATGCTTCTCTTACTACAGCTCCAGTCTGCTTTACTTCAAATATCCTTATAAAACAGGATTTGTGGAAGTCGGATTGCCGTTTTAAGATTTCAGCCATAAGTGATTTAGTATTTGTTTTTTTACCACTTCTAGTTCTGCTTAGAAAAATGACATGCTTTCACATGTGTACAGGTTTCTATTTAAAAAATAATGTGCTTTGAGGCTACTATCCTTTCCTTGCTGCAGTGTTTGGCCTGCAGGAGGCATTGCATCCTCAGTCTGGAATATAAACATCACTTATTTTTTTCAGCCTTGCCATCATCACCTTTTGTTTCTCCAGACACTCTGACCTAAACGGCTATGCTGGCATTCATCTACTGCCCATTCATTTACACCATTCGATAGTGAATCAGTGGCAGTTGGAATGTCCTTCTAACTATCCCCCCAAGACAACAGAAGCTATGTGCAAATCTTCATTTCATAAAGGCCTGCTTGCCTGGACTGCTGGGACATGGAAGAATGAACTTAGTTTTGCACTGTCGTATATTATCTTTCTCTAGGTGTATCTAGGGGGATCCCTAGTATCATGATATGCTCTCATTTTTTTTTTACATGAGGAAAACACGCAGACCAAATGGTACACCATCCACCCTCCATTTTCTATCTTGGGTCAAAAGTAGTGCAGGCAGATGCTCAGCATATGTCGATTGGCTGTGTGCCAATTTGCTGATGATGTGCTTCAGCATTTGAATTTTCAATTCGATGTTCTGTGCATGGTCCAGTTAATTTATACATTCTTAAACTTCTGACTCATTCTTTGGAAACATTTTCTTACAACTATTTTCCAAATCTTAGCCCCTTTAGGCCTTCAAAACTGTTACTTTATTACATAGATGGGCTGGTCTGAAGATCCTCTTCAACCATAACCACCAAAAGGCTCAAACAAAATTACATGGTCCTAACCAGAAGTAGATAATAATTATACATAGTGTAACTTACAGTCGTTTAATGTACAGTTTTGCTTGTTTGTGTCATATGCCTTTTTTTATTGTATTAGTGCTATGTATTCAATAACTGCATAGATTAACTAGTATCATTAAAAATTTACACCTAGAATTTGGGTTCCTATATTGAGTAAAGTTAGAACTGAAATGTACATGTATAACTTTGAGACAGTTAATGCAGGGACAGTCTAGAAAGGATGTCTGCTTTTACCTAGTGTTACTGTTAATGTAACTGTTAAACATTGTTTCAAAGCAATGAATATATCTTTCGTTATTTGCAGATACAGCACTGACAATGGATTCGGAAGATTTACGGCAAAGTAAGCCAGCAGGTAGACTGCCTTTCCATTTCATAGATGATAAATGAAAATATGGCTGCATGTTGTCTAACTGTAAGCTTAAGTAAAGAGCAACAGCAAGTATGTTGCTTCTGCAGAAGTAAGTAATTTCCTGTGGTTTACACCACAGTCTATTCCAAAGTTTACTCACACTTTGCCCATCATATCATATCATATCTTTAGTAATTTTGTGGCATTTCATTTCCTTGTGCTCACAGTACAAGTCACTTGATAAAAATGAGTTGCTACAATGGAAAGTTGCAGAATTTGTTGCACCATGTTACTGCAACCGCTGGGACATTAAAGAGGGGTTCCAGAAAGATGTCAGGGTTTAATATGTATTAAGCTTCCCAAAATGCCTTCAATTCACTTACTTCACTATTTTCAGCTTAGATATTCACAGCCAGACTTACAACTGCTTGCTTTCAAATTACTTAAAAAAGTGCAATGGCACATTAGGAACTGTTGCTATAAGCTCATAAAAAGTATAAATGAATCACAGTATAAATATCTAAGGCAATGCTTATCCATCAAAATTTTCTCCAATATATTCAGACATAACAGAATAATATAGCTGCAGATATCAGGGCAATGTGAAGCATTATGTGCATTTTCACAAAAGAATTCAAAGAGGATGACCTTAAAGCAGAATTGCATTGTAACAAATCAGCTCATAATGAAATCAGCAGAGATTTCAAAGAGCAGTCATATGCATAATTGAAATCCTTTGTATGTCTTAGATGAAGCTTAATGTACAGAGGTAAACACCAGATGAAGTGGATGATAGTTTGTATCACGAGTGTGCAGTAAAAAAAATATATAGAAAGAAGTCTCAGACAATGGAGTTGAGGCAAGATGATTAATTTGCAAAAAAAAAAAAAAAAACTACATTTTAGTACTGGAGCAACTATTTCCATAGATGCAGAGACATTTCAGATGCCAACTGTATGACCTCATTCAGGTTGCATAACAGCATCCTTTACAGTTTGCAGTGTAACTTGCTAAGTAGGTAAAAATATTTTTATTTAATTTTAACCACCCATGCTGCAGGCCATTGGCTGCACTAGTTCTACTACTTGATCCTGGACACCGAGAGTCACGCCAGACCCCACAAACCTAATTCAAAACCCTCCTGTTACATGAGAGAAGACTGAGGAATCCCAGTGTGGCATCATACTCTAAGCCATAGAATTTTTTTTATTTACATTTCTTACCCATTTCCCCTGCCTCAACAACCTATGAGTATAACATAAATCCATTACAGCTGAGAATGTCTATCAGTGCCTGCCTCCAGTATTAGTAAGTATGGGATGCAAACCACAGTATCAGTAAGTTGGTTTCAACTCCTACTTATGACCTTGTACTACCCAGAGAGAGAGAGAGAGAGAGAGACACGTTAGTAAAATGTCCTGCCTTTGTTGTCCACCTCAGTCAGCCTCTCAAGCTCCAATCTCATCAGTCAAACCCTGGTTGTCTGGGTGGCAGTTAGGGATCCATCACACTCCTCCACAGGGCCAACCCCGAAGTAGATCACAGGATTACTATAAAGTTTACAAGGCTTTAAGTTTCTAAAAAATCTGATGCTACTTTTAGCTTATTTTCTTCAAATGCTCTGCTTTTCATTGTATATTATATAACAATGCATTCACTGGTTATATTCTAAACATACACTTTTTAAGTTAAAAAATAGTAATCAGCAGATAATATTTACATCGTGATGCATAGTACAGTATAGTGACAATCACCTCCTGACCAATGGGGAAGCCACATTTACTCATGTCTGACATGGTTTACCCACGAAAAGTTTCCCTTTTATGTAAATTTCAGTGGGGGTAGATAAAGCTATATTCACTGCTGGGTAGACATTGATAATCATTATTATAAACTTATATACTGGCCTTGTTTTAAAAAAATAACATTCTTATTTTTATTTTTTAAAACATTTATTGTATAATAAAACAACTTGGAGCAAACATTTTCTTGTAGACACCTGTGTGATGTCCTGCAAGTGCATGCCTGTGTGTGCAAACTGTAATATCTATTATATTGCTGTGTTTTTGTGTTATCAACATTGTGACATAAAAATGTCACTTGTTTTATGTTTTCACTTGTAAATGTGCTGTATTTTTCAGGGTAATAGTTCAAGTGAATTAAGTAATGACACATTTTATTCTAGAAAAGGAAGTAAAAATTCTTTGAACCACTTGTTTTTTTTTTTTAATTTTCTTTTGTATTCATAACAGCAGCAAGTTGATTTATCTTCTTATTCTCCTGAGCTAAACAGATCTTTATGCAATGGAAATTGTAAGTTACCACCTCTAAAACACTTTGCTTAACCAATCATATATCTGAGTTTGACAGAAATGCACATTATATAAAATGGCAGTACAGAGAATACCATTTGCTATCATTTGCAAGTAGTACCAAATGAATAATATCTGCAATATGCTCTCTGAAATGTACACCCCTCAGTACTTGATGTTTGCATGCAGTCTAGGAGATGGTGTGCTTGTTTTTCAGCTTTTCATTTTCTCCATGGTTCCCTGTGGTATTGTCAGCCAATATTGTCATTGTCAGATATTATTGTCATTGTCAGTCAAGTACATGTAGTGTAGTGCCTAGATTACATGGCATCTCTAAAGTCTACACAAGCTCTTTGTTTAATGTTTCTATTAGGTCTCAGGCTTAAATGGGAGTCATTTTGAAGCAATAAAATAGTATATCATGCACATTACTGCATAATTATTGCTGAGTGGGAAAATTCACTTTTCACAAATTATTCGGCTGCAGAGGAAATTCATGATTTTCCAAGTTAATTGATTATTTTAAGTAATGACTTGGAGAGCATTTATATCACATTATCGAAAGATGAAAATAGTGAGCGTGATTTCATCAGTCCCAAAACATCTAAACATGAAAATATCGCACATTCAGAACAACAAATTTTTTCCCATGGAAAAAAATGTGCTGCTCCGAAACACATACACACAACACAAGCACATCAAACAAATAGCAACCACACACATACACTTAAATTCCCACATCTAACACTGCACTAAACTAAACATACACTGCTATCTACCCACTTACCTTAACCCAAACCCTAACCCTAAGGTCCGTCACTATCACACATTCACCTAACCCGCGCCCTAACCCTAACTCACTTAAACCGCCCCTAACCCTAAAGTCTGTCACTATCGCACACACGCCTAACCTACGCCCTAACCCTAACTCAGTTAACCCGCCCCTAACCCTAACAAATAGACAATCGCACACTTACCTGAACCCAACCCATAACTTTCCACCACAGCGCTAAGAATACCGAAGTCACAGAAACGGCCATTTGAATTCTTTCCAGAGGAAAGAATTCGCTGTTCTGCAGCTTCACTATTCTTAGCGTTCGCTGAATAGTATTTGATATCAGAACATTCGAAGTTTTAATGCTTCGATGTTCTGATATAAATCCCCTGGAGATACTGAGGCCCTGGCTGGTGTAGGAGGAATTTGCTTCTTCCATGCAAATACAGAGTTTAAATTTTGATTCAAATGAATTTCTATGAATTTACGCAGAATCTAAAATCTTGAAGTTTATGATCATGACATGGAACCAATCAAATCATATTTTATTAACATGCTTGAAAAAAGCTATGTATATAATAAGTTAAGATACAGAACATAGCACAAATAAAACAAACTTGTTAGGATATGCCAAATGAAGAATAAATAATAAATCAAGAATAAATCATTAATATTTAATTGACTCAGGCAAACAGACAGTACAATTGAGTAATTTACTTTCAGTAACTGTATGTGTTCAAATAGATCACTTTTGAAGCAGCCATTACATTTGGGCCATGTCCTGCCAAGGATGCTGTACATCTAGAGAGTCTAACAAGGCCCCATTCTCCTTCTTCACATGCTATTTGTTTGCTCTTTCCATGACAGAATGTTCTAGCATAAGAGGCACATATTAGTGGGCCAAAACACACATATTTCTTGCTCAAAAAGGAAGACTGAAGACTAAATCTCTGAGTAAACTCATGTTAAAAAAGAAATGATAAAGACAGGATACCCCACCCCTGCCAGGGCAGGGAATAATGATAGGGATGGTGAAGGGATGCTGGAACAGCACTAATGATGTACTCAGACATCTACTGTTTTGGTAAATAAGTTGCACAACTATACTATGTTCCTCATTAGATCACTGTTGCAGGAACAGCTGCATATGGGATGACTACCAAAGCCTAAGACGTAAGGGTAGATGCAGAAGGGCTAGAGTCCAGGATTCCCTTTAGAACAGCACTGGAGGAGCCTGCTCTGGCTCTGCTAACAGAATCCAGCTTTGAAAATAGAAAAAAACTTCAAAAGTTAAACGAACCAACAAAACAAAAAGATGAGTCCAACAGAAGGAGCGAGCCGTAAAATCCAAATCTCTTTTACTATAAACTGTTAGTTTTTTGTGTTATATATACACACTTCTTTTCACACAATTATAGCTACATCCATCCTAATATTCAATATTAATTTTACATTTATATATACAAGTTAACTCAAATTAAATAAATAAAATAATTAATTGATAGCTTTTAATAAAAATTAAATTAAAACCAATACAATTTTTTATTACTACTTATAAAACCGACAATAACACTACAATAAATGAAATGCTACAATGAAATTTACATAAAATTAAAAACATCATTATTCTTAATTATTTCTAATATTTCATAATTATATAAAAAAACAAAAACATTTAAAAACATTTTTTTAATTTTTATTTTTTTAAATTACAATCCAGCTTGTAATGTTTGATAAATTAGGAAATGAAGACAGCTGCTTCCACTTTGGACGTAGAGTCAACCTCTTTTTAGAAAGCTCTGAATGTTGCAAGCATCTCTAGCTGAATGAGCCTTAACATTCTGTGGAGGAATTTTACCATGTCTAGAATAGAAAATCTGAACAGAGTGTAAACTCCAGCAAATAGCTTGTTTAGTTAATGGCTGTCCGTTCTTCTTACTATCATAAGATACAACAAGTTGATTGTAGTTCTTAAAGACTATAGTTTTGTCTAATTAAAATTCCAGTTGTCTGTGTAAATCCAGACTATGAAAAATTATTTTTCCTTTGTTTTGATGATCAGGATAGAAAACAGGAAGCTGGATAGTTTGATAAAGTGTAAATTCAGAGACAATTTTATGTATGGAGGACAAGTTGGTTCTAAGGCTCACCATGCCTTTGTGAAAATTCTAAAAAGGATGATAGAGATAAGGGCCTGTAATTCAGATACCCATCTGTCAGAGGTTAAACCTACCAGCAAAGCTATTCCTCCAGATAACAAACTTTATAGAGTACAGTTGGCCTCAGGCTCAGTGAGAGCTAGATTTTCACAAACCATCGGATTTATTTTTGTTATCACCTTGCCATTTCTTTTTTAACTGTTTTTTTTTTCCCATGATTTGAAGGTTTTATGAAAACATGGGCCTGGATTGCAAAGATCGTTCCTGTGTAAATTGGAAAATGAAGATAAGAATAACTGTTTAATGCCCTGCATAAGTTTAACTCTCTCTTATAGCTATTTATGAACTTCAGTAGAGGAACTGTGAACTAAAAAATAATTTTCCAGAGAAACATTTAACAGTTGAAAGAAAAGTCTTATCCAGTCATGTCTTCCTGTAACATTGCATTTGCAGCCTCATCATACCCACATTTAATTGTATTTTTAGCCACTTGAGATGCAGAGTTAAGTATGGCTAAAATGATAAATTTTAAATCAGAAGATAGTAGGTTGGCTAAGGATTATTCCATGTTAAAACGGATATATTAACTTGGACAAGTGAATTTGTCAATTAAAGCTTCTAAATGGTAAGGTGGAAGAAGTATATATGTTTTTCCATACCTATCGAATGCTCTACTAACTTATCATTAAGGACTGGATGGGATCCGGTACCTTTATCTGTATCCAAACAAGTAATAGTAGAGACATTTTTAAATAGGTACTAGTGTGACTCTGACACCCTATAAAACCTGTCTATTTTTTGAGGTGCTGGAGAATGGGAATCTGGGACATAGAATCAACTGAGAAGACAGCCCCCAAAGCTCTCAAAAGTTAAGGTACAGAAACAAGTTTGGAGGTGTCCATATTTAGAAATTCAGAGTACTTTTTCTGAAAGTCAGAAACTTCATTAACTTCAAATTTTAAACAAATAATCTTTGCTATTGTGTCATCAAAGGATATTTCCATATTGGGAGAGTCAGGGGATAAAGCATCATCTGCCTCAGATTTGCATGCAGTGGATGAAGGAATATGAAATGTACAGTCAAGTCTTTCATTGTCTGTATTCAAAAAGTCCTCTGCCTCAGAAACAGAAGGAACTATCTTCTGTTTGAAGCAAGCAAAAGAGGGTTAAAAATACAGACTAGTATTTAAACAGTCCTTAAGCAAAAGTATACCTGATGGATACATTCCTCACCCTCAGTAAAATAATTCTCAGTTCTTTCTTTGCAGCTGAGTCTGCCAGACAGTCTAGTTAGATGTGTTAGGATCCTGTGCCATAATCGCCTCCCAAGGGGATGTGCTAGAGGGCCCAGGAGAAAGGCTGAAAGGAGCTGCAAATTTTCCTCTGTGGAATTGCCAATCATAGGCCTTATAACAAAGGTGTATTTATGGTTATCATCACGACCTGCCTCATCAACTTATTTTTTACCTGAGAGGAAAGGACTGCTGCAGGGGAGAACAATGGCATACCTGCTCAAGCTGAGTCTTGAAGATGCCTGTCCTCAAGGAAGATAAGAAGGGAGTTGTGTCTACTACTAATAGCTTTCAGGGAAAATGACTTGAAAATTGAACATGACCTGACATGCTTAACAAGCAGAAAGGTACACTGCTAGAATGGGAGTCTGTATGGAATCTGACACCCATGGCTGCAGTTTCCTTCTCTGACAGATATATGAAAAATGTATGAGAAAATCTTTAAAAAAGGGGAAGGTTCACCAATGGGATACTTATCAGCCTGAAGACAATGTACTGTAGCTAACCATATGGTTACGTTAGGTGCAAAGCTGGCAACAGTCTGAAAATGCAGATTAACAGCAGTTTGACAATGCCTTAACTATCTCTTAAATTAACATATTCTCTCATATGCAACGCAAGCATACACCATGCCAGCTAGTTAGCTGAAGCTTTATGAGACTGGCTGGGCATACAGTATCCCGGCTACTACAACAGTCATCTAATTAAGGACATCAGAAGTTTCACAGGACCTATTAAAATGCCCCATTGAAATGCCCTTGGGGCTACTAGTAAATTCAAACCAGCAGAGTGCATAGATGTTATCAAATGAAGAAGTAGCAGCAGCTCATTTTTATAAGAGGGAGCCATTTTGTGTAGGACAAAAAAATGCTTTGTGGTATTATAATCTGTATAGGAATGTATAGGCAGTTACCCAAAACCAAGACTCAGATTCCACACGAAGAAAACCACAATATAACCAAACACCTGAAGAAGTCCTTGTTACAGCTTACTGGACGAAAGCCTTTAACTACTGAGTGTTATGTAGGTTTTGCTCATTTATTTTCTGTTTTATTAGTTGTTAAATTAAAGCTCTATGCATTTTTTTATAACTACTACTGGCTGTTTTTCATTTTTGGCTTTCCTGGTGGTCTGGGTCACATGGTGTTTGGTTATAATATAAAGGCAGTTACTGTCAGCTCAAAACGACTAGCTCCATATTAAGCAAGCACTGTAGCATAGAGGGATAAAACCCTATTTATGACCCAGGTGATCCAGTTTGATTACTGTTATGGATGCCTTAGGTGCTGGCATGGAAGAATTGATGTGCTCACCCCAGCAGGACAGACATTCTTCCAGGTGTTTCCTGTGGGAAAGCATAGTCCAATGAGGGTAGTAGCCTTGAGATGTAACAGGCAAATGTAAGGGAGAGAAACAATGGAGTAGGTCATAAATGATAAAAATCTCCCAGTGGAAGATGACCTTAAGTTTGACACCAGAACCAGCCTTGGAATGAATATAGTCCAGAAGCAGTAGCAGAGGTTGGTAGACACAGCAATGTACAGGGGCACTGGAGTAAACAGAAAGAATGAAGCAGAAGGGGAGGAAAATAAAAGACTAAGTTTTATAATTATGAAAATGAGGTGCACTGGTCAAGTGATGTGAAGTACAGTTCTGTGCCAACAGAAACACCCCAATTTGAGAGAAGAAGTCTATTTTACAGCTCATTAAAAAAATCCAGACATAATGAAACAAAGTATGAACTAGCACACCAAGCAGTCCTTGGATAAAATCAGTAGCCTAATCCAGGTTATAGTTCTCAGAGAATAACATAAGGCTTTGACAATAGCTTATATCTGGTCCTGACATACTAACCTGTCTTTGAGAATTAACCTGAGATTACACACCTTAGGAATGTATTGCTGAATGTTTCCCTCCATAAAGTAATACTTTTACTCATAAAGTCTTAAAACGTAAAAAGCCATGAGCATTCTGAAGCCATGCAGCTGAAACACTTGATGTCCTTAAGGGGTCATTTGCATTTATACCATGGGCCTCATTACAGGAATTTTATGGTATCATACAGTGAAGACTCTATCTTGGCTATATGTATAGGCACATATATAGGTGTGTATGCATATATATATATATATATATATATATATATATATATATATATATATATATATATATATGCATACACATATACACACACACACACACATATATATATATATATATATATATATATATATATATATATTTATATGGGCTCCACCACTTTTTATCGAATACCATTTCTTTAACAAACACAGGGGGTGTGCTTTAATATCAATGGTACGGGTAGCAGAGCAGTGGAAATATCAATGGTGTGTAATGCTGAGACAAGTAACTGGGACTGGAGGGGTGAGAGTGCTTGTCCGTCTGGACGTGAGTTATGGTTAGGGTCAGAGATGAGTGAAGGAAAGGTGTTGTATGTGTATGAGTTTGTGTATTTTTGGGTTAGAGTCAGGGTTAAACTAGGGGACAGATATAGTGCTGTTTGTATGTGTTTGTGAATGTTTGTCTGTCTAAATGTGCTTTGGGTTGTGGCAGTGTTTTATGGGAATAGTTTTATGAAGGTAACATGTAGTGTTAGGGTCAAGGGAAGGGACAGCATTACAGTTAGAGCTAGCACCCATTAATAAACAGAGCCCCCCTACACATGATGCTCCCATCCATAGAGCCAAGTTGTGCATGAATATGGACAGGGATGAACTATGGTTTACGTAGATGGAGATTCTATTTAAGAGCAGTGGTATCCTCTGTGAGATATACCTGTCCTTTCAAACCATTCTGTTGATAGTGCAGATTTCTATATCCCTTAACTGTGTATTTCTAATGCCATTTGACTTGCTAATGTGCAGTAAATGGGTTCCCTATTTAATTTTGAAATACTGAAATCACAAATTTCAGTATTTTGAAATTATAATAGCGAAGTCTTGACCAGAAAACTAGAAGCATGAAATTCAAAATCCCGCAGTACGGAGATTTTGAATTAGCACTTTTGGTATTGTGGCATGTGAATGGTAAGATGTGAGTTTGGGTATGTATGTATGTATGTGTATGTGTGTTGGTTAGGGGTTTTAGTGTATGTCAGTGTATGTTTTCACTGTGATGTGTGTGTGTGCAAGGGTGTGTACAATATGTGGGAGTGAGTTACCTATGTCTGTCTGATTGTACGATCTGAAAGTTAGCATGTATAAGTAGGGGGGTGTGGGGAGGGCAGCCCCCCACATGGGGGTTGCAGGGGGGCTTGTCCCCCTGCTTATCTGTAGTGTAGGATATTATATTTGAGTTGGGGGGGAAGTTGTGTGTATGTGTTTGTGTGTACTGTATCTGTAGTGTACCGTCGGGATTTTGAATTTCATGGTTGTAGGGTTTCGGTATTTGGTGTGTTCGGCTATGTAATTTCAAAATACTGAAATTCGGGATTTCAGTAATTCGAAATTACATAGTGAATCTGCAGTAAATTCATCAGTACTGGGTCAGAGTATGCCTTGTATGCCAGATACAAATCGCCTCTTACAATTTATTTATTTATTTTACATTTTTAACCAGGGGTGTCTGACTGAGCCGAAAAGGCCCTTTTTCAGCAGAGGCCCAGGGAGAAAAACTTCACACAGAAAAATAATTGCAGATACATTTAGATATTTAGACATGATCAGTATACACACAAATTGCAATAGACATGTTTTTACAGTGGCATGCAGCACATCAGCAGTTACAGTGGGGAGAAGAAAAAAGAAGAAAACACTAATTAAAAAATAAAGGTTATTAATAGATTTGTGGTGTACAGCTGAAATTTGGAACATAGGTAGAATACACACGTAGTATATAGGTATAGTACATACATTGTACATTAGCCAGTGTTTGTGAGTAAGAGTGAAAACTGTTATCAAGTACTCTAGGCTTAGTATGTGTACCTTATCCGCTTTCACTAGCCTGGGGAGCAGTCATGGCACTGCCAACTTTGCTTGAGATGTTGCCTAATGAGGTTTTTAAAGGAGGCTATGGCAATGTCTTTTGTATGCTAGTGGGGAGAGAGTTCAATTTTTTAGCCAATGAAGTACTATATAGTGTGTCTCATAAGCTATTATAGCCGTTGATGACTTTTAGTAGTAGTTTGCTTAATGATCTAAGAGGCCTTTTGGCTGAGTGATGTTGTACTAGGTTTTTGAGGGCAGGACACTTATTGTGGAGGTAATAGACAGAGTGACAGAGGCAGAGCTGATTGTAGGTTAGGAGGTTGGGCAGTTCAAGCCAGTGGTGCTGGATCAAAGCAGTACAGTGATGAGTTCTATATGAGCAATTTGCAGCAAAGTGGGCAATTCTGTTATAGCAGGCTTAGATTTTACTTAGTTCAGTTTTGTTGAGATAGTCAGAATGGGAGATGCATAGAGTAGGTTGGCTAGAAGCTGGGAGCGAGCAATGGCTGATCTTGTGTTGTTGGTAAGAAATGGTTTGATATGGCAGAGTGATCCCAGTTTGGCATGTACTTTTTTAATAGTTAAGTTGAGATGACTGTCAAATTTTAGATGGGAGTCTATGGTTGCTACTGGAGCAGTTGGAGTAGCATTTGTGGAGTAGATAGTGAATTGACTGTTATCAGTGTTTTTGTTAGAACTGGTTATAATCATAAGCTGAGTTTTCTTTGGATTAAGGATAAGTTGGGCTTTGGTAAATTAGTTTTCAATGTCAGAGAATGCTAGTTGAGTTGTTTGCAGAAGGGTGGGAATATTTTGTGCAGCACAGATTAAGGTAGTATCATCTGCATACTGAATGATAGCTGCATGCTGGGTGGAGGTATGGAGGTCCTTTGTGAAGATTGTGAACAGTAGTGGTCCTAAGATAGAACCCTGTGGGACTCCTACAATTATGGACAGTTGAGGAGAGAGAGAATTTTGCCATTTCACAGCCTGGTACCTGACAGTTATGTAGCTTTGGAACCAGGTAAGAGTGGAAGTTGATAGGTGATATTGGCTTAGTTTGTTTAGCAGGATTTGGTGTGAGACTGTGTCAAATGCTTTGGACATATCCAAAAAACGAGTTGACACCTGGAGGCTTTCATTTTTGAGATGGTTTATTGTGTCTGTGAAGCAGAGTAGGGCTGAAGTGGTAATATGGTCAGGTCTGAAACCATGTTGAGGAGGTGACAGGATGTTGTTGTCCAGCAGATATTTTAGCACCTGGCTATGGAGGCATTTTTCTAGGATTTTGGCCAGGTGGGAGTGTATAGCAATGGGTCTATAATTATTACATTCAGTGGAGGTCCCACCTTTATGTTTTCCAAAGTTTGGGTACATAGTTTTCAACAATTGATCTGTTTATGAGAGTGGAGATTGGGATAACAATAGCATCTGCTGTGGGTTTCAAGAAATAGCTGGGGAGTAGGTTGTCTGCTGTTGACGAGGTTTTTAGTTAGGAGAGCATGCTTTTGATTGAGGTGGTGGAAACTGTTTTGAGGGTAAAGCTTGTATTAGCATTATTTGTGTCGGGGGGGGGGGGTGATTGTGAGGTTGGAACTGTCCTGTGATACTAAGGAAAGAATTGAGTTCATAAAGTGGGACTTAAATTGTGTTTCGATGGGACCTTTAGTGTCAGGGATGGTTGGTTTAGGAGTAGCCTTTTGGGCAGATTTTAGTAGCTGGTTTACATTTTTCCAATGTTTTTTTTGGGGGGGGGGTTGGTATTTAGCTTGTAATGTCATGTAGTAGTATTTGTTTTGTCAAGCCTAATGAATTTTTTTGCATGGTCTATATTTTGCACAAGTCTATAGGATACTAAGTTTAGTGACAGGGCTTTGAGTTGTTCCATGTGAGACATGTTGTTTAGGGTTTGTATCATTTTAGTAATGTATCCTTCTGGGAATTCTAGTAATTGCATATGTCTGGGCAGATACCTGCCAAAGTGGACATTATTTTCAATGGCTGGCCTAAAGAGGGATGAGTAAAGGGGGACAATGACATCTCTAGATCTAGACACAATCCCTTTGCTTATAATCTGTACAATGCAGAAGTACATATTTACAACGGATACATTTTGGTCAAAAGTTAGGTGACTGTCCTCATAAGTTACCAGTTTCCAAACAACTGGGTCAACTCTCAGGGGTGAATTGTAAATGTGGTAGTTCCCTGGGATAGATTACTTTCCAATGGATACAGTAATGCCTTTTTTGCTTTTAACTTCAGTCTATGATTTTGGCACCAGTTATTTATTTGAGATAAACCTTCCTGAGGATGGACAAGTTATTTGGAGATTCAGTGACTGCTCCTAACTTGCAGTATCTGCAAATGTAGTCAGGGTCAGTTCACAATCCAGTGGGTGACATAGGGGTTTATTCTCAATTTATTTAGCTTTTTTATTATACCTGAGTAGGGAATCATGTCAAAAGCTTTGGCCAGGTCACAGCTGTTTTGCCTACATCCATTGCTTTGGTGAACTTTTCAAAATAATCCATCAGTATGAGTAAGCATGACCTGCCCTTGATGAATCCAAACTGAGACAAGTCCAGTGTTTAGATATCCCTATGTTCTGATTGATTAGTTCAATGATAAGTCTTTCCATGTGTTTGCGTTTATGTTGGTTAGACATATAGATATGTAATTTTATGTAGTTGTAATTGTAAATTTATTCAAAGCAAATGTAAAAACGAATCTAATTTTGACAGCTCTGTTTTATCTAATATAACCATGTAATTCTCTTATAATAACCCTGATTTTGTCTTATCTCCTGACCTTTGCTTCTACAATGTGCTGTGCTGCATATTGCAGAGCCAGATCATGGTCAAATGGGGCCCTAGGCAGGGTAATGGATTGGGCCCCCCCCTCACAACCCCCTAGCATCCCCTGATGCTATCACGGTGTCCACTTAGCTATTTCTCCCCAGTTACCAGAAACACTGTTCAAACCTGTCAGTGTGTACACTATTATCGTCTTCACTTCTACAAAGATTACAGATATTTTGATTTATTTTAAAACTTTTATTTAAAATTTTATAGCATAGACACTGTTAGACATTTGTCAAACAAAACAAAACAGTCACACTATAAAAACAGACTTAGCAACAACAGTAAACTTCTCTACCCTTGAAACTCACATTCATTGAAATGGCATTGAAACCCATATTGAAAGAAAATGCATTTGGCCAATGGTGAATTAAGTTTACCTTTAGGCTGTTTTCTTTGATTCATCTTCCTGACTGTATTAAATTATATTTTTTGCATAATATAGCACAACTTGTTAGACTGTGTTTTAAATTTGTGGTTTTGAACATTTTTCCAGTAAGCAATGAAATGAAACATATGAACATCCCTGGATTACATGAAAAGAGACACGGAGCAGCTCTCAGCTTATGTAGCCCAGGCGGGTATGACCCTAGCCCTGAGCAGCATCCTACCATCACTCAGAATGATACAACAGTACAAGCAGAAAATGATTGATTTCAACAATTGGCTAAGTTTCTGGTGTCATTCTAAGGGGATTCAGTATCTCAATGCTTTGCCAGAGATGACCGGCATGTGTCACCCCTGGGCTTTCGGATACTGGTCCAATCTTTTGCCACCCTTATAGTGCCTTTTTAGGCATTTTTCAAAAGACCAAATTACCACCATAACAGCTACAAACAAATGCAATCTGAGGGCCATGCTAGATGTCTAAATCTCAAAATGCATTCGCTCAAAGCACTCCTTAAAATGGAGAACATCAACATTTCTGCTGTAACAGAGACCTGCTTCAAGGCAGCAGAAAGCACCCCTGCACTGCCAGGCTATAATACATTCCGCACCTTTCACCCCCAGAACTTGGACCGAAACTCCATAGGCAGTAGTGTTTCCATATTCATAAAGGATGCACACATCTCCAGACTGGTAGCCCAACATAATGCATCTGAGATACTTCAGGTGTAGTTAACACTGGGTAAGACAGAGATTCAGGTCATAGCCTGCTATAGGTCCCCAACCATGTCCCATAACTCACACTCCACATTCCTAAGCACCCTGGAGAATATTAGGGTCCAACCAACACCCTCATACTGGGCAACTTCAACTACCCTCCAATAACTGGGAAAACTACTCATGTACAAATACACTTGCCCCAACATTTCCTGGAATTCATTAATTCCAGTGCCCTGGACCAGCTCGTTCTTACCCTCACTACAGGTAGCAACATCCTTGACCTGCTCATTACTAACATGGGCAACTGTTGCTCTACACCAATAGTCAACTTCTCCCTAGTTACATCCAAATGCAAACTAATCACCTTGGAAATCCACATCCCCCCCACCCCCGCAAATGTAACCACCATGAAAAACTTCTCTCAAAGCTATCTTTGGGCTCCTAAAAACAGAGGTGGCTAACTTCACGGCACGCATGTAAATGGAGAAAAGTTGCATGACTGCCAAATCATACAACAATGCACTGTACGAACACATACACAAATGCATAGATCTCGCCATACCCAATAGAACCAAGATGTTTTCCTCCAGAAACAGGAAGCCAATCTGGTGGTCCCCTGCCATAAACAAACTCTACAACAGAAGGAGGAAACTGATGCAGAATAATGAAAAGTCCCAAGGCTGCAAAAAATCCCTTATCAGCCTCAACAAAAAGCTGAGATCCCTCATCAAATTCTCTAAAGCTAGCATGAAAACAGAATTGCAGCAGATAATAAAGACAACCACAAGGCCTTCTATAGTTATGTAAAGAACCTCCACAGCAATACCCAGATTTGTTCTTATCTACTGCACAATGGTACCTCCTATATCAAGCCAACAGATATTGCCAATATACTGGCCGACAGATTCAGTGCCAACTTTACCTCTCCCCACCCAAAGGACTAATCACAATACAAGTAAATTGCCAGGCACCCAGTATTACTGCTGCACGGGTTAAAACAGCACTGTCCAAGGCCAAGAATACAGCATCTATGGGACCTGACAATATCCCTGTCTATGTTCTACATGAACTACAGAGGGAACTGGCACCTCACCTGTGTGCCCTGTTCAATCACAGCCTTACCTCAGGCTTTGTCCCTACTGAATGGTGCACTGCTACAGTCATCCCTCTCCACAAAGAAGGAGCGACTACAGACCCTGGGAACTATTGCCCCATTAGCCTGACAAGTCTGATATGCAAAACTATGGAGTGCATCATCATGGACCTAATAAACAAGGATATAGGGAATCTCCAAACTCTGGATCCCACACAGCTTGGTTTTCTGAAGAATAGATCATGCCTGCTCAACTTGGTCAACTTCTTTGAGTCAGTCACCAGAGTTGTGGATGAAGGCAAGGTGTTTCATGCAGCCTACCTTGATCTGGCTAAGGCCTTTGATACCATTCCCCATGCAGGAATCATAGAAAAACTCACTAAGCTAGGCATCAACCCTTAAATCACTAGGTGGGTTGCAAACTGGCTCACAGATAAAACTCACAGTCTGAAAGTAGCTGACTCCAAGTCATACTGCTGACTAGTCACAAATGGACTCCCACAGGGTTTGCTCCTGGGTCCTCTTCTGTTTAGTATCTACTTCTGTGAAGTGTAGGCCAACACAAAGGGACTCTGGTTGATAAAGTTCACAGACGATTGCAAGTTGGAAGCTATTATTAACTCCCCAAGTGATGTTGACAACCTACAGAACAGCATCACTACATGTACCTCACTAGACACCTGCAACAACTGGAGAGGCCACAAAAGTACCTCACAAAGAGATTCCTAGGCCTTAAACACTTGTCCTATATGGACAGACTCAAACACCACAACTATTCTCTGTCTCATATCGCCTACTTAGAGGTGATCTCTGCTTGACTTACAAAGCCATGTCTAACCCAGCTCTGTTAGAAATGCTACAACTAAAGAAATCCCAATCCCTCTGTACCACATGCTCCAGAAACCTCAACCTCATTACTACAATCAACAGAATGTACTGGAGGGACAGGTTCATAACCCAGTGACTGTCCATGCTATGTAATAGACTTCCCATACATGTCAAGCAAAGCACCTCTCTGACCCTCTTCAAGAGAAATCTCGATGAGTGGATGGGAAACAGAAAATTCACCCTGGGGATAACTCCAGTGGCTCTACTCAACAGAAGCACTGGGAACTAAGGTTGGGTGGCATGATGCCTGGGTAATCCTATGCCTAAGCTTGCAAAGGCCCCAGGGCCATTAGCATAATACACACCTGTAAACTTCTGAACCAACAAGGACAAAACTGCTCAGTTCAGAACATTTCAACCATAAAAGGACCCTCAAACTTCTGTCATTACAATCCACCAAAATCAGTGAATATGTACAGTCTCTGCAGAAGTAAATGTAATCTGAATAATTCCACATTAAAGAGATCTGCAACTAATGAAGAGGCTACTATCAGCAAACAACTTTATATTTCAGTCTTTCATCTACAAATTCAGTGCCTGCTGTCCTTGAACAAGAAATTCCTATGTAACATAAAAAAAAATGGTAAGCTGCTAATATTGCAATAGGGAATGGATGGCAAACTGACAACAGTTTCATAATTATGAGGCATCTCATCCAAAGGAGGACACACTCAGGACTGCAAAACCTCCACCCCTCTGCTTCCTTAAAGTACAACACAGTATCAGCAATCTGTCTACATGGAGTGGGGCTAGAACCCACATAAACCTGCATCAAACACAAGTATGCTATCTGCTAAGCTACTAACATTGCTGTCAAATTCTCAAGCACAAACAGTCATGACCATTTGCTAAACAAAATAGTTGTACATTGAAAACATACTTAGAATGAACAGTAGTAAACATCTCTTCCTTTGAAACTCGCAATTCCTTGAAAATGTATTGAAGCTCACAGTTCCTTGAAAATGCACTGAACCTGATAGTATTGGAGTTGGCATAGATTATTCAGTCTCTTGTCTTCTGTAACTAAGGTAAAGGGTTTGAGATTGAGCCTGGTGAAATTAACTAACCTATCATCCTTAACTATAGCATTTTATACAAACACACACACACACACACACACACACACACACACACACACACACACACACACACACAGAAAAAAATCTTGACTAGGTTTTTTCTTGATGTTTTTCTGATTGTTTTGTCTGTATGACCTTGTTACTTTTTGGTTTGGATGTTAGTTGGGATATTTTACAGACTCCTTAATGATTATGGGCATCAGCTGGGTGTAAAGAAACTGTGTTTCTAAAGTATAGCCAAACATTCCACTTATGCTGTGCTGACTCGGTCATAAGAAGGCCGAAACATGCATGCCTATAGTTAGTGGGGTTTGGCTTTATTGACCTGAATGTATCCGCAAAGACTTAAAGAGAAAAAAAATAAAAAGTCATGGACATTCAGAAGTAATTATAGCTGAAACATTTGATGTCCTTAAGGGTTTATCTAAATATATCCCATGTCCCTCTACTACAGGTGGTTTAAGGTATTACACAGTGAAAACTCTAGCTTGGCTAGGTTTTTCTTGTAGTTTTTACTATGTCTATATTGGTATAATTATTTAAACTGTATTTGTTTTTTGTAGTATTTTAAAGACTATACAATTATTATTCTTAAAATGTTTTGTAATACTTTGGAAGTTTTCTCACCAGGCCTCTTCTAAAAATGGACTCCTACCTAGTTGGACATTCCTGGTAATCAAATGTCAATAAATAAATTAATAAATAATTTTGATTCAACAAATGCTGATATCTGTTCATGGAAATGAAAGTCTTGTTTTGAAAGTCAGACAATGCAGGAGATATGGGCTACATTTTATAATTATATAAACAGTTTGTTAGAATGTTTTTTCCTGTTGTTTTAACCTCCCTCCTGGATTGAGCAATTTGCCCTTTATGTTGGAACTAAATGTTATCTAAGATGAAAAGCAAGAAGAAAGAGTTGTGGAGGTGTTACAAGGCTGATCCATCTGTTATCAAGAAAAGAAACTACAATAGTTTTAAAAAATATATTCTGGATTAATATATGAATAAATGTGATGCTTGTAAGTTAGAAAGAAGTCCCAGAAACATTGGTAGAATTAGTACAGACTACGTGTAATGACCCAATGGCTTACGTTCAGCCTCACAGAGGGGTTTCCAGTGGGTGTGTACCAAGGGTCAGCTCTGAATCCACCATTGCTCATACTGGTGATGGACTACATTAGCAATCAGGACAGAGGGGACAGATCAACAAAGTTGCTGTATGCCAACAATGTGGCATTACAGGCAGACTCTGAGCAAGAACTTCAGCATAGGATAGGGGAATAGAATGAAAGACTGAAGGCACATGGGATGAAACTAAACACAGATAAGACAGTGGTAATGACAGCAAATTGGGGAAATCAGAAGAAGCTGAGAATTGAGATAGAAGGGAAGATAGTGGAACAGGTTAATAGCTTCAGGTATCTGGGAGGCTTGGTTGGGAAGAAGAGAAGTCTTTATGAAGAGGTCAAAGCTAAAACCAGAGGGGCTGCAGCCAACTGGCATAGAGTGTCAGTTGTAGCAAATGACACAAGAATGCCAAAGAAGGTGAAAAGTGAGGTGCACAAGACTGTGGTGCGACCAGTACTACTGCATGGTACAGACACCTGGGCAGTAAAGGCAGAGCAGATGAGGAAGCTGGAGGTGATGGAAATGAAGTGCCTAGTATTTATATCAGAGTTCAAGACAGTTCCCATACATTGAATAAATCAATGTTGAAGTATTCCTTACCAATGGGAATTATCTACTAGGACACCAATACTCCCAGTTGGTCTACAAAGCTCAGGTTGCTTTCTTATGCACCATATTCACCAGGATACCCATATGTACATCAATCTACAAATCTCAGAGTCCTTCCTCACATGTCATACATCCATTCTTAGCAGAAATGGAAATGCCAGTATAAGACATATATATGGATGTACCAAAACTCAGAGTTTTCTTGACCTTTAAGCTTGGAAGCAGAAGCCTATAATTCTAAGTCAAGTCTTAAAACAGGGAAAAGAGGAGGATAGATAAATTAAAAAGAAAAAAATCCCTACCCTGCCAAGAAAATAGATCACTCTGATAGACTGACAATGGTATATGTACTACAAAAGAGATCTATTCAAATATCTACTATTTTGGTAAGTTACTTACGCAACCATACTGTTTTTCATAAAATTACTGTTGCAGTAGTCCTTACCAAAGAGGTAATTAAAAAAGCTCAATGAGATAGGGTGGATGGACCTGAAATAAAGTCGAAAATGCCTTGCATAACAACTCCTTTAAAACCAGTCCTGGCATTTGAAAAAGCATCCAGTTTGTAATGTTTCACGAAAAGAACTTCCGGTAAACCACCACAACAAGAATTCCAATACGAAGCAGCAGATAAAAAATGACACGTTTTATTGAGCTGTGGTTAAAACAAAATAAATTATCTAAAAGTCCTTTCAAAGTCGATAAGCGCTTTTGGCATCTAGCCTTCTTCAGATCGTAAAGTTTTTAGGACTAATACTTGCATTTTTATAAAAAAAAAGATAGCCAATGAAAATCATGACATCAAAGAATAATTAGCATCTTGACCAATCAAAAACATAATGTAAATTCATTTCAGGTTAGAAGCTTTACAGAATACCTGGTCAGAGGATCAAAGGGTGATTGAATCAACTTCTCCAGAACAAAATTTATATTCCAAGCAGGGGACACTTTCAGTCTTGGTGGTCTAATATGCAAACCCCCTTCAGAAACTGTTTGATTTTGGATAAAGAAAAGATATTGAAATATCCAGTGGCAAACAGGCTGAAATGGTAGAAGGGCATAATTTAATGAAGTGTATGCTAGTCCAGAATTGAGTAATTCACACAAGTACTGAAGAACCAGGAGTGTCTCACTTGAGATGGGTCCCGTCCTCTTTTTTGGCATTGAAGAGAAAATCATTTTGATCTGAATAAATAAGATGTCCTAATAGCTGATTTTCTTGTCTCCTTAAATACCTGCACATCTTTGGAATAAAGGTACCTGAAAGGGATAAAAAAACAATGATCCAAACAGTTAAGCTCAGATTTTGAATATTTGGATGGGTCAGAAATCCCTTAACCTGAGTGAGTAAGTCCCCTCTTTGAGGAAGTTTCTGATGGCACTGCTTGGCCAATTGCTTGAGAAGACAGAGACAGTGTTATCCGATCCAAATGGTGGTCAATAACTTTTGGTAAACTCTGAAAATTAGAAGAAAGGGGGAAAAGGAGTAAATAAGCATCCTTGGCCAGGGAATTAAAGATGTTTCTGTTTTTCATGCCCCTTTAGTTTTAGTCGTACCTTGAGTTTAGATACAAACAGACCTATATGAGGGCTTCCCATTGGTGCAGGAAGACATTTCTTGTGGTATCCCAACATCACGGTCTCTCTTTGATCCACTCAGGAAGTTTGCCACTGTATCCCACCTTGAAGGGATGTGAGTTACCTGAGGAAAAGTGTTGTGTTGAACATCTATGTCCCAGACAATCACTGGCCAGTCTGCAAAGGGAATAAGACTTTGTTGCATCCTGTTTGAATATTTATCTCATTGTAGTGGTGTTGTCTGTCGCCATAAGTAATGTGCATAGAGACCATACTTAATTTAGAGTTTCAGGACATTGATAAGCGCCATCACCTTTTTAAGACCAATATGTTTTCTTCTGTGTTGTGGTTCCCCAATTTCATGCACCTTGACCCATTGCAAAAAAGCACTCCAAGCAACGTCTAAAGCATTTGTGGGCACTGTCTGAGAGGAGCTCAGAGGAGACATGTGCATTCTTATGTTTAATAATGCTTGCTTGGCTGATGAGATGAATTCTTTCTTAACAAAGTTGAGAACTGGAGGTGGAAAAGGGAGACAGGTGATGAGAGTCTTGAGACTTGAGGAGCTACTGGAGCTTCTTAATGTGAAATCTGCGACAAGGAAACATCAAAATTTATGAGACCCTGAAACGTAGAGATCTTAGACATTCTCTTGCAGTAGACATCTTCTGGTGATAAAGAATGAAGAAGCTAAGATGATATGTTTGCATTTTTTTTTTTGGGAAGAAAGGCAGTCACCAGATAAGTGTTTAAACTGCAACCCTTGAAAAAAAGTCTGTGAATCAGATATAGTGAATGATGTTTTGGGGGTTTATAGTGAATCCCAGGTGGAGGAAAATATTCATTGTGAACCCTAAAGCTGTTGTGGCTTCCTGACTGGTTGAAACTGAGATCAACCAATTGTCCAGATAAGGAAAACATGTATGTCTTGAAGTTTGCAGTAAGGTAATACCGGAGTAAGGAATTTGGCAAAGATTCTTGGATTGGTAGATAGTCCAAAGGACAAAGAATTAAACTGATAATGCATTGCCAAAACAAAGAATCTTTAGAAGGACATATGATTCTTGTGAATGAGAATATGAAGATAAACAACTTTTAGTTCTAGAGTGACCAAGCAACCTTGAGGTGAAAAAAGAAGAAATATAATTTGAAGTTCAACAGTGTGAATTTTGGAATCTTCATATGACTGTTAAGTCTGGATAGATATAAAATTGGTTTTCAGGTGCCCTCTTTTCTGGGCAGCAGAAAAAGTCCAGTATAACTATTCATAATTATGGGTATCTCATCCAGGGGCAAGGATGTCATAACATCCCTGTATTCTTCCCTTATAAGGCCAGTTATTGAGTACAACACCCCCATTTGGCATGTACCTCACAAAACAAATGCAGCAGCTGAAGAGACCACAGAGGTTCCTCACCAAAAGACTCCAGGACCTCAAACATCTACCCTATACAGATAGACTAAAAGCCCTGTCCCTCTACTCAGTTTCATATAAACCCCTCAGAGGTGACCTCTGTCTGGCATAAAAAGCAATCTCAGACCCCACCTTAATGGGACTGCTGCATATCTGCAAGTCAAGCTCCACTCGAGTAACCTGCACGTGTGACCACAACCTGTTCTGTGACATCAATAGCACTTGCTGGCAAGACAGATTTGTGTCCCAGAGACTCCCCCATCTGTGGAATAGACTCCCTCTCCATGTCAAGCAGAGTACCTCATTATACCTTTTCGAGTGCAACCTGGATAACTGGATGGGAAACAAAAATACACCTCTGGGATTCTATGTCCTTGCTGGACGGGGGTTTTGGGTGCTGACTTGTCTAAACATGGCCTAAACTCTTGTTCTTAGGGCCAGTAGCCTAGTAACTTCCTATGATCCTATGATTCTCATTTTCCCCACTAATCTACAGGCACTGGTTGTATGACCACCTGAAGGATTAAGCCTAAAATAATTGGAGGAATCCAGTATGGTTTATTATTTCTGGTCTTAGGGAGATTCCTGAGGAGTTAAGAAAGATGCCTATTGAAGTTTGCAACCATCATGTATTGTATCTATTACCTAAGAGTCTGTGGTTATAGTTTGCCATGCAGGAAGGCAAAGCAAAAGGTTCTCTATAATTTTGATGAAGGCTATGGAAGATGGGGCCTGGTTGTTTAGCAAAGATAGTCATATATTTTTTCCTCTTTAAAGGAGAAGAAGTTAAAAAAGTAAGAAGGCTGTTAAGACTGAAATGATTTAAAGATGATGCTGATCTAAAAGAATATATATGGGGAGCAAAATCTAGAGCTTTCTTGTGTCTAAAAAAAGGAGGATAATGCCCAAAATCCCAGGTTAAGTGCTAGGGGACAGGAAAACAGACAGGAATAACTGGAACCCACCTTGGCAGAAAGTTCAGGTAGAAGCATAACCCTAATATGAAAGACCAGAAGGGGGTAGGAGGGAGGATGTTAATACTGGGACAGCAATCGATTCAAATATGTACCATTTATGTAGACAAATTTTTACAAATGTTGGTTATTAAAAGTGAGCCTTATGTAAAGGACTCCTTTAATTTTAAGAAGGTTATTAGTGATGTTAAAGTTAATGAATCCAGGATATTGCTCACTGCAGTTGTAACTTCTCTATATACTGTTATTCACAATGATGATGGGTTAGAAATGGTGAATAGAGAGTTATGTTTGTCAGGGCTATTCTCAAAGGAACACATTAGGTTGTTCATGGAGATTTTGGATGCCATACTGACCTACAATTATTTTTTCTTCAATTGTGAAAGATATCAGCAAACAAATGGGGTGGTGATGGGTGCTGTGATGGCACCCAGTTATGCCAATCTTTTTATGATGGTCTCAGAGAAGAAATGTATTTACAAATGTTTTAAGCATTCGGTCACTTATAAATATTTTATTGATGATTTATTTATTTTATGGAGTGGTACTATGGAAGAACCAAAGTGTTTTTTATATATTAAAATAATGTCACAGATTATTTAAAATTTACTTTTAAAGTAGGAATGGGAAGTATTAATTTTTAGATCTCACTGTGTCTAAATGTAAAGAGAAATTAAATTAAGATTTTTAAGAAAGATGTGCAAAATAATGCTTTCCTGCATTATAACAGCACGCATAGGCAGAATTTCAAGATAAATATTGTTAAAAGCCAACTTTCAAGAATAAGTAGGCTGACAGATGATACAGAATTTTTTATTGCTGAATGTGAAGCAATACAGGATAATTTTTATGATAGGGGTACCCAAAACTAATAGTGGACAATATAATGGATGAATTTAAAAATAACAGACGTCAGGGGATCACATATGCATATGGCATGGTAAATGAAAAAGAAATAATGAAGAAAGATTTTTCTTTGGCTTGGTTATTGGAAAATTCAGTTGCTAGAAAAGGGATTAGAGAAATAGTGAAAACAAATTGGAAGTTTCTTATGAACTTCCTTGAATTAAAAAAATGTTTTAGGTGAGGATATATTATTTGTTTCGAAAAGAGGAAAGAACCAAAAAGAGCATTTATGTAAATCCAAATATATATATCCTCAAAGTATTCTGGGAAGTCCACTAAAGGGATGTTTAATTGTGTGAGTTATAACTTCTGTAAGAATATGGTAGAAGGAGACAGAGTACAGGTGACAGCAAGACATGTTGAAGGAAATTTTAGAAATAAATATGTGTGTAGGATCAAATATGTTGTGCATGTTGCCCTTTCTGGATTTTGTACAGCTTTTTACATAGGGAGGACAATGAGAAAATGTTACATGAGTGTCTGTAAACATCTGTGTGCTATAGAAAATTAGATTTACGTTATGCATTAGCTAAACATGCATGTGAATTTCATTCAAATGTTAGGAATAAAGTGTATTTTAAATTTTCTGTCATTAATCAGGTGTATAATTATGATAAAAGATTTGATCCAGAAGATGAGCTGGACTATAAAGAATATCACTGGGAAATCAGGCTGAATGATTGCAATTTTCCTGGTATTAATGATAGAGAAAGCTCTAAAATAGTACCGAAGAAGAAAGGGTTAATTCATTAAGAAGTTTCATCATGTGACTTTTTGAAAGCTTATTTAAATGAATTGAACTTTGTAATGGTGCCTGATGAAGTTCTATGTATGGAATGAAAGCTCTTAACACATTAAAGTTCTTGTTTTTAAAATTTTTAAGCTTTTAAGTATCTAGTTGTTTTGGATCATATATGAAATGATTAACAAAGCTTAGACAGACAACGATGAAGTAGAAGAACTTGAGTCCAAGTGCCCCCAAAAATATATTTTTTTTCACAAGAATCATCTTTGTAAAATTATCACTTATAACATAGGCAATATGACATTTATATAAATGAAAACAAACCATATTGACATATATTTAGCTGCTAACATTATATATCACATATAATCTATCAGTCATTATCAATCAAACATTATGTAGCTCATTCAAATCCTGCCTCCTTTTAACCTCATTCTTCTTCAAAATATTATTCTGCTTCTATTATTCCCACAATTCTCTTTTTAATGCAATTTGTTCCAACCCTTTTCTAAAGATTTCATTTCTAGTTGTTTTTATCTCTGTTACTGTATTCACTACTTCTAGTACAGTTGGTTTAGAATTTGATTTCCATTTTCTAGTAATTGCTGTTATGGCAGTCACCATAATTAGACACAGCAAGGCCTTATTATGTCTAGACAATTCCGATTCTGTATCATAGCTCAAAAAAATTATTTCTTTAGTTATACAAGTTGCTTGTCCTTTATTTCTGATAGAGTAGTCTGCAGAGAATTTTTAAAATTTGCCAACTCATTACTATCCCAGAAAATATGTTCCCAATTACCTCTTTCTTCCCTATCACACCTCCAACATTTGCTAACTATCTGAGGAAAAATTCTTTTGAGTCTACGTTGGGTATAAAATACATATGTAAACACTTCTAAACAAAGATCTTAAATCTTCTAGACTTTGTTGCATTTTTGGGAGACCTACATATATCCCCCACATTGTTTCTTTGTGAATTGCTTATCCAATCTCTCTTTCCAATCCTTTCTTACCTCCTCGGATTGATTCTTATAGTTATCATGTAATATTTTATATGCAGTACTAATTATCCCTTTTTTTAACAGCAGCTTCTGATTTAGATTCTACAAAATCTCTACCAGTGCTGGTCTTTCACTTAGAATCCCCCTATTTATTTCTATTTGCCTATACTCTGCTATCAATCCTTGATAGGGAAGGCAATCTCTAGCCTGCAGTCCAAATAAATTTGTGGCTTCTTCCCATTCTGTTACCTTTTCCTGTCTAATTAGTTGTCCCCCAATACTTTGGTTCCTTTGCTAGTTTTCTCCAATACATTGCAGTCCTCTCTTGCCTATTGTCAGTATCCCTAATTGCAGTCATCCCTATTTGTAGCTATTTGTAGAATCTCCTTTCTCCATTCTCGTGTTGGCTTACTTCTTAGCATACTTTCTGCTACTTCACAAATGTAATATTCTGTATGGTTGTTATTCTTCTTATGGATCTGCATCCAAAATCACAGTCTCTCCTTGTCTGAGTTTCTCCTTTGTTTCATCATCATTGCTTTCCACTTTCAATTATAGCTTTCTGCTTGTGCTATTTATAAGAGCCATACCTCTCAACTGTCCAGATTTTCACAGAATGTCCAGATTTGTGCCTCATAGTTTTGGCCTGCTTCTCATAAAATTGTCATTTTTTTGTAAAATCACTGGCAAATCATTGACAAATCATTGAGGACTGAAGTCAAAACATAATGGCAGACATTTGAGTTTCAGACTCCATATCCTTTAGAAAATCCATGCTAATATAAAGCATGTTATCCTGTTAACTTTCTAATTTTGTAAGAGAAAATTTTAAAAAAGTGTTCCTATTTTTGGAACCTTTGTCAAACTATTATTTATGTTTGTCCAGCTTTCACCCTATTATTTATGGCTTTATCCAGCTTTCACCCTATTATTTATGGCTTTATCCAGCTTTCTTGCTCTATCAGATTGAGAGGTATGATAGTATTTCTTCAAATCAGGTAATCCCAAACCATCTTGTTCTATTGGAAGAATCAACTTATCCACTTGACTGTTGCTGTCTTCTCCTCCTAGATAAAATCCTTCAACTCTTTATTAATTCCTATCTACAGCTTCTCCTCTGGTTGATAAAAGTAGGCCTGACCTGTGTATTAAAATTAAAGGGACTAAAAACATTTTAACTACTTGTATCTTGCTATCCATATCCATAATACAGAGCTTCCAATTTCTCATTTTTTTTATATTATCTTTTGCTTAATCTCTTCTTACATGTCCGTAGCTGCCACAACAGAATCCTTTTAAATCTACACTACTAAGTACTTCACTTCATCATGTTCCCATAAATATGGATATTACTGAACAAATTCATGTGTGGTTACATAGTTTACAGCTATTGGCTTTGTTTTAGCTTCATTAATTTTGTATCCTGAAAAGATATGAAGCTGTCTCAAAATGTCGTACAACACTGAAATGTCATGTCTTGGTTTTATCAGCTATAAAATATCATTAACAAATAAAGCCAGCTTTTCTTGAATACCATACCAATTATATCCTTGAATTTCTGAGTCGTTATTTTCTTTATCAATGATTCTAAATATAATGCAAATTTCAAAGGGGAAAGAAGACATCCCTGCCTGATTCCTCTGCTCAAACAGAAATTATCAGAGAAAAAACTACCCACTTTAAATTTCACCTCCCAGCCCTCATATATCCCCCTAATCAACCTTATAATGTTATCAGGGAATGCAAATGTTTCTATCCTTACTCTGTGAAATGCTTTCTATGCATCAAAACCTACCAATAACTGCATTTTTTTACATTCTGCTTCCCTCTCGATCATCATTATTCTGTTAATGTTGTCAAATATTTGCATCCTCTCCACAAAACCACATTGACCATATCTATCAAATTTGGTATTTCTTTTGCCATTCTTTTAGCCATTATAGATATAAATACATAAAAATCATGGTTTAGAATTAAAATGGGCCTATATGAAGCTAGATCTGATGGGTTTTTACCATCCTTTGGTACTGCAGCCACGACCACTTTTTCATAAGATGTTGGTGTTTCTCTTCCTCTTAAAATATTCTTAAATAAAACCTTCCATATCTTTATCAGCTTTTTCCCTCCTAGCTTCCAAACTTCCACAGGAATACCATCTATTATTGGGGACTTTCCTGCAGATTGATTATGCATCACCATTTTCATCTCATCTCCTGCTATCCTGTTAGTAGTTGAGCTTCATCTATCTCTAACCTTCGCATATTTATTTCTTCCATAAACATTTCCATTTGTACCATTTTTGATTTCCATATTTCTCTGCTTTATACAGATTTTCATACAATTTCTAAAATATTTCAAGCACATCTATGGGCTCTCTTGTTATCTTCCTTGTTATAGGCTCCCTAAGCTTGGTGAAAATCCTTTCTACTTTCTGTTGTCTGAGTTGTTGTGCTAAACGTTTTTGCGCTCTGGAGTTACTATCAAAAACAGTTGCTTAACAGCAGTCTTTCTAAACTCATGCATATTATCAAGGTAATCCCTTATTTTCTGTTTAGCATTCTGCAATTTCTTCTCTTCTTGTTCTGTGAGATTCCCCCTATTCTGCAATACTTCAACCTTTGTCAAGCCATCTAAGTAATTCTTGTAACTTCTTAATTATATCTTTTTTTAACTTTATCCAACTCCATAGCTATATTTTCAGAAGAAGTTTCTATCTTCTCTTATAACTCCTAAATAATTTCTACTACACATTCCTTAAATTTTCTATTTTCAACAGATAAGTGGGAAAGCAGCACTGTCTCATTTTTATTTTAATGCCCTGCATTTTTATTATATTTATTATTGCTGTGTGACCTGAAATAGTTATTGGATGCGTATCAAAACTTTTAATTAAATGCACATGTTCCTGTGAAATATAAGTTCTGTATAGCCTAACCATTTTTTGTAGAACAAAGAAAATGCACCAGTCTTGCACAAACAAACTTGTATTTATTTATAGAATAAGATAAAAAATAAAAAAACATAAGCGCTTTCACAATAACTCCTATCACCTCATCGGACAACTAAACAACTAAAAGTTACAGTTCCTTTTATTTTTAGTTGTTTAGTTGTCTGATGAGGCAATAGGAATTATCATGAAAGTGTTTACGTTTTTTATTTTTTATCTTATTCTATAAATAAATACAAGTTTATTAGTGCAAGACTGGTGCATTTTGTTTGTTCTACAGTTCTGCTGATTTTGCACCTTTCCTTACCCTGAGACGTTTTGTTGGTAACCATTTTTTGTACCTTGATGAATAATATGTAAATTCACATCTTTCATGACAAATAATTTATTAAAATTCTTAAAAATCTACCTTCTTTTGTTATACTTTCCATTCTGGCCCCCCAGATACATTCTCCATGCTGCAGATTAAATTCCAGTCCCCACCTATATGTAATATTCCTGGGTCTATATCATCTTGCCAAAAGACGTGTTCAGTGATGAAAGGCCACATCAGTGACTTTTTTTCCCAGGGAAAAAGCACTTGGCTTACTAAACACCACACAAACCTTCAAACCCTACAAACTGGGGAGGCTTCACCCCCCAATTTTGGGGGGCCGTACCCCCCACACCCCATAACTAAATATACCAACTCCAAAATTACACCACAGTGGGGAAAATGGCAAACCCCCAGTGATGGCCAAGCACTTTTTTCCCCTGGGAAAGAAGTCGCTGATGTGGCCTTTCATTGATTTGCCAATGAAGATATGTTTGCTGAACACGTCTTTTGGAAAGATAATATAGACCCATATTCCCTGATGAAAGCTTATTATTTCTCCCTGACTTTTATAAGGTCTATTATAGCAGTTTTAAGTGGAATATAAATACATGTGAGTGTAATCCTCCTCCCTTGCTAGTAGCCCATCAGTAGTACAAATCTACCATTATTATCTCTTTATCATCTTCTATCACTACTGTAAGTGCTCCCCTTTTCCTTTGTCCAGATATTTCACTGAATAAACATCCTGAAAACCTTTCTTTATCAAATTCATATGCTCAATTCTTTCTAAATGTATCTCCTGTAACATAGCTATTTGTACTTTATATTTTAATACAGTTCAGTACACTTTCTTTTTGTATATATCTGTGACACCACATACATTTAAAGATAATATAGAAAGTTTGGTCATTGTGTTAAGTTATTACTCCTACCTGTTATATGTAACAGCTTCTTTAAATGCCTAGTTCCACATTTTGTGTTACATTCATACACTAATGTTTGGCAGGTTGATCTTTTATACATCTATTTCTTGTCATATCCATGTAAACATATGTCACATCTTACAAAACTTTTTGTTGTAGTGAAAACCCTCATAAAAAATTGACCAGAATACCCATAAAACATATTAACTTAATAGTAACACACAAAACTATGTACATCTTCAAATATTGAAGTTTAGCCCTTAGTATATGAGCAATTGTCCCAGACTTACAGCCACACTCATAAACCAAGCTAAGACACATGGCACAGCCTGTGCTTCCATTAAGTGCTGTCTGGCTTTGCCTTATCCTTATTCCTCTCCCAGATTGGGAAAGCACTTGAATGCTTTCAGAAAGCATTATCTGCTAGTCATTGAAAGAAAGTAATTGAAAGAAAGAATGGTACTTACATATTATCGCAACCACTTTTTCGAGGTAATACCGCTCGCTTCCTGATCTGTTGATTTAACTGTAAGTATGTACAGGATCACATTGACAACATTAACTTTATTAAAAAGCCTTGTTTAGGTAGGAAAGGCGGTATGACATGTGAGGAATGACTGCTTGTTTCAAGCTATGCCGTTTCCCCGACATCATGTCACTGGAGATACATTTTCCCACAGCACTTTTGTGTAACACGCATTCCATCTCTCAAGCCGTGAGCCGCTTAATTTAACAGACTCACACGCTGACAGTTGTCCACTTGTCTACTACTTCTTGACAGCTACAAAAAAAGAGAAGAGACCAAAAAAGGGAGGGGGACAAAGCTGTCAAACTTTGTTGTGCAGCATAGTTTCTTAATAAAGGTGATGGCAGGGAATGCAGTGACAAGCCTTAATATCCTTTTATTCCTTCTTACTGGTACCATTATCAGTGCTGACATGCGAGGAGGAATACATTCCGACAGCTCGTCAGTGCATCAGCGATCAAGAAGCGGCAAGCGCAAAAAACAGCATAAGTACACCAAAACCATGATCTGCACCATTTCCCACCATACCCTGCCTAAAAAAACCTTTCAACGTGAAGGAAAACACACTTCTTGACATAACGGCAGCATGACCGTCTACATCTGCGCACAGAGAAGTGAGTGGTATTACCTTGAAAAAGTGGTTGCTATAATACGTAAGTACCAAAAGAACTATTCTGTTTTTTTTATTGCTTCTTATCAGATTGTCTCCATGGAAACATGAGAACCACATACACAGTTGCCTCTACAAACACACATTTATTTGCTAGAGGAAAACTTTTTATTATATTGAGTGTTCTTATTTATTTAATTTCTTCCCCTTAAAACTTGTTACTAAATCCAGCCAAGGGCCTTAATCCAGTCATTCCCCTATGCAAGAGTAAGAGTAAGAAAAAGCACATCACCTTTTTCTTCTATTGTGCACTTTTGCAAGACTTTTCCTCTTTTTTACACTGCAGAGCCTACATTTCTTAAAAGGTTAAGTATTTGCTTCCTCTTCACCTCTCTTAAATGTTCTTCCAAACATTAATGACATGAAGTAGGGCATATGCTTTGGAGTTCCCTACAAGTTTAATAAAGTCAAAAAAGTCCAATATTTCCAGGTTTTCTTGTTCTATTATGTTTCACAAATATAATTAATGCTTTGTAATCACACATTTATTTGTCACTTTCTGTGTTGCTCTTTTTCTTCCTGTTGATCTCCATCATTCACTCCAGTCTCTGCTTCATTTCCAATGTTCTCCTGGTTCTTCATGTCAACTCTTGTGCTTTTTTCTGTCTCTCAAGCATTTTCCTTTGAAATGTTGGAAGAGGTTCCACTGGTACAATCTTTCTATGGGGTTTATTACCAGAAGAGCAAGAAGAAGAATCTCCTTCAGTTTCATAGCTCACTTTTTGTTGGGCTAACTTTTGTATTTCTTCCTTGGTATGTTTTGCTTTAAAAATGATTTTGACCCTCCAGGAAAGAATATTATGAAAATAACCTGATACAGCAGCTTGAATCTCATGCCTCTTTCAAAACATTCCCTGATTAGTGGAATAAATGTACTCCTTTTCTGCCCAGTGTACAACGAATAATCATTTTAAACAAACACTCTACTGTCTCCCACTTTTAGTACTTTGCCACAGTTTTACCAGAATCAGCTCTTTCTGCTGGAATGATTGCATCTTTACTATTAAAGGTCGCTTTCTCATGGTGAAGACTGGAACATACACATGATGTGCCCTTTCAATTAACAACTTCTGCTGTGGAATACTTTCATAACATTAATGCTGTCTGTTCCTTCCAGCTTTAATGGTACAATTTCCCTATGTGCTCTGCCCTCTGACTGTATTATTTTTGAAGTCAGCATTTTCTTCATTTGGATCTCTTATTTTTATAGCTTTGTCACCTCATCTGAATATCTGTTTAAAGTTGCTTCCATTTTTCCTGCCTTTTTGTTTTTTAAGTTGATATACTCATTCAGTGTTTCATTTATTTTAATCAGCTCTGAGTACATTTGACTTATATTTTTCTAGGTTACTGGAAGTTATGTTTTGCACCAAAGCTGGATCTTGCACTGCTTTTTTACTAAAATGTTGCAGAATTCTTCTCAATTAGTGTTTTCTCCTCACCTTTTGTGATTGAATTTATTAACGGTTCTCTGAATTTATTTTTTGTCTGGCATCTAGGTAGTACACTTACTCACCAGTTGCTGAAATTTTCCCAAGAAGGGAAGTCCATTGGCTCTCTTTTCTGAGCTTCTGTTTTCACATTGGGAGAGCTGAAATTAAACTGTTACTCAGTGTGCAGCCATCGGGAAGTCCCACCCTCGAAGAATATCTTTAGCAAAATCTGCTCCTGATCTGAAGAAGGAGACAATTTTATAATAGTTAGTGAAAGTGTGTACAGATGACCAAGTTGCCACCTCTAAAATACTTCTAGTGTCCACCACAAAAGAAGCAGCTATAGCCATGATAGAGTGGGCATTGACATTGCTGGGAAGGGAAAATAATAAAATTGAATAGCATGGGATAACTATTTAGATGTAGTCTGTTTTGACTCTGGTTGCCCCTTCATAGTGAATAAACAACTGATTAGAACTTCTAATGTCCTTTGTTTTGTTAATATGGTATCTGAGTTGCCTGTGGACATCCAAGGTATGCAAGATTTTTTGTCTCTCATCTGTTTTGTTCAGAAAAAAGAAGACAGAGAAATGAATAGACTGATTAAGTGTAAATTATGGTACTACTTTTGGCATGAAGGAAGGGGTTGGTTTACGAGGATACTCTGCCCTCATGAAAAGCAAGGGGAAGTTGGATTACCATAACAGTCTGCAACTCAGACACTCTCCTAGCCAAAGTTGTATGAGTGAATAAAACTGTTTTCCATGTGATGAACTTTAAATCAGCCTTGTGAGCAGGTTTGAAAGGAATAAGTGTAAGTTTTTCTACTACAAAGTTAGGACCTGAAGCAGAAGTCACCTGATTTCTAGATGGATGAGTGTGTAATATCCCATTCAAAAACTGTTTTATTTGAGATAAAAAAGAAAGAGGGATCTAATGGCAGCAAAGGTGAAATGGCTGAGAGATGAATCTTGACAGCTGAATAAGAAAATGCAGATTTGTTTGCAATCAGAGATATTGGAGAACCAAAGAAGCTCCAAGTTTTACAGGATTATCATTCTGTTTGTGGTACCGGCTAGAAATTCTCTTCCATTTGCCAAATACAATTTTCTAGTGTCGGGTTTCTTAGTCTTGTGCAATATCTGCAGCACATCCTCAGAAAAAATAGATGTCTAAGAAGAATTAAAATGTTATCATCTAGGCTGTAAGACGAAGAATTTCTAGGTTGGTTTGAATCACTGACAGACTTTATGAAATTGCTCTTGGCCATTTTCATGAGAAGGGAGAACCACTGTTAACCGGACCAAAAAAGGAGTTAACAATATTTATCTTCTGGATCATTAAAAGAAATCTGGTTATCAGAGGAAAGGGTGGAAAGGCATAAAGGAGTATTCCCATCCATGGGACAGAGAAGGCATCAGTCTTCCAGACCTTTCTGCAAGGAGTCCTGGAGCAGAATGTTTTTCAATGGACTGTTGTGAATGGAGGTAAACAAATCTAATTGGGGAGTTCATCACAGATGATTACTGTCCTGGAACACACCCCTGTGTGTATCATCTATGCATCTGCCTGGTTCTGCTCAGACTGTTTGGCACAGTATTCTGCTCTAATGGAACATAAGTAGCCTGGGTGAATAAGGTGCATTGCAGTTCAAGTACCCAGACTATCATGACTAGTGTGCATTAGGGGTATGACCTGTTTTCCCCTTGGCTGTTTATTCACCACATACACTTTAGGTTCAGTGTACTGGAAGTGGTGAGGAATGATGTTAGAATAGGCAATATTTCCAATTTGACTGAGGAGAAGGAACTTAAATGGTTCATTAGGCACAGGGTGCATTTGGCAGAGGCCTTAATGACTATTTAGCCATTAATTCAAAATTAAAAATAGGAAACTGAGGAAATTATTGATTCCCTCATGTATGTCTTTTGTTTTTTAGTTTACAAGTACCTACACATTTTATATTTTATTTATTTTGTAATTAATTTTGATGTATGTTGTAATTTAGATTGCTGTAGTTTTTTATTAGTGAATGTTGTTTACTTACTTTGCTGATACATAATTTGTTGTAGTAAACAGAGGGTTAATGTAGTAATTTTTATGGATAATTAGGAAGAGTATGTGATAGGACAATTTGAATTGAGTCTGTATATTTAAATAGAGTGATGAGTGTTCTCAGATGTTATGTTCTGATGAAGCAAATGTAACGTTTGTGAAAGCGCTTACCTACCTTCTTCTACATTAAACGTTTATTGGATTTTATATACTGGTGTTGGCTTTATCTTGGACATGTCTGCTGTGAGCTGCTGGAGATATAATTTTCTAATTGTTTATGTTCTTAATTAGATGACTGTTGCTGTAGATGTAACTATATTAGACAATTTCCCTAGAAGAAAGGGTGGAAGGATTGAAAAACAGAGTCTTGGAATCACTGGAGAAGACCTCTAGTAAACCCTGTTCTAGCACTGGAAAATGAGTCAAGTGCTTAATGAAAGTGTGCACTGAGGATCGAGCTGCTACCTTGTGTTTGATTATCACTGAGGATCGAGCTGCTGCCTTGTGTTTGTTTATCACTGAGGATCGAGCTGCTGCCTCATGTTTGATTATACACCATATCACTGTGTTGTCACTAAAAGGGACCCAGGTGTCCACAATTGCTTTAGAACTTTTGGAGCTTTTATTAGGACCATCATTTCCTTGAGATGTATGAATGGTGTGTTGAAATGAGGCTTCTGCATGGACCTTGGCAGGCTGATACAATACCACCATGCAGTCTAAGTCATCTGAGGTGACCGACTGAGAAGGAATGGTAAGATAAATAGGGAGTTCACGCTCAAAACACGAACTAACTGTAGTGAACTATGTCAGGTAGAGCAAACAATCCAAAAAAAAAACATACACCTACTAATAGAAACGCTTGATTTATTTCAACCCAACAAAGCTTTCAGGAAAAAATCCCTTCATCAGTGTTTAATTGACGTTTAAAACCACATGGTATATATACCTTAATTTCCTAAATTAGTACAAGTAATACATGACACAGCCAACAAATACATTCTTAAAATTAATTAATTATGCAAATTTCTTTAAAGACATTCTTATTTTTGTGAACACACTTTATAAAAAAATATTCATGTCAAACATTAATTTAAACTGCTTCTGTTTATTAACCAAAATAGGTTTTATTGCATTCATGCTATTTAGCCCCAGATACTTATCAGCTTCCAGCATAGTAATCCATTTATATTCTGCCACATCCAGCTTACTTATCATATCCCCTCCTCTGACATTCTTGTGTATTATTTGTACCACTTTAAACCTAAAAGTATGTGTATAATTATTGCCATTAGTGTGCCTGGCTAATGCATTCATCTCTACCTCCTTCCTTTTTATCTCTGATTTATGCTCAATTATCCGATCCCTTAAACGTCTAGAGCATTTTCCAACATACAAACATTTACAATTTACAAATGTTTCTAGGTAAACAATAAACATAGTATTAACAATTTGCCTGACATCTAATTTCATATTTAATATTTGTTTTAGGATACTCAAAGAACTGTTCTTCACAAATATTCTTACAGCAACTACATTCCTTATACGAGACAGTTCCATATCTAGTTATTCTAGGAATGCTTATGTTCTTATTAAAATCTTTATAACATAATTGCCTTTTCAAACTCAAACTATTTCTATAAGTGAATTTTGGTGCATGTCCCAATATTGGGACCAGCTCCTGCATAGTCATTAATATCTGCCAATGCTCGCAAATAATGTTTTCTACTTGTTTAACTATAGTCATGTATGTAGTGATATACCTTACTAAACCAACTTCAATAGTTTTGTCCTCAGATGTCAGAGCTGCCTTCTCTCCAAACACAGATATAACCTATTTTTTAGGGTATCATGCATAATATGCCTCACTAATTCAGTATTATAACCCCTATCAACAAAAACAGTAGCTATTTGTTCCATTTGTTCCTTACATCTAGCCTCATCAGTATTGAGCTTACTAATTCTCAAGAATTGCCCTTTCACTATACCATTAAAAACATGCCTGATATGCATGCTCTTAGCATGTGTATATCTGTTAACTTGTATATCCTTCTTATGCACAGGCGTGGTTTTACTAGTACTTGGTTGGTCCACCAGTTGACTTCTTTCTTGAAGAAATTGAAAACCGGGATTGGGAGGGTTAGAGGATGCAGATGCTTGGCTAAAATGGATTTGAGGAACCATTGACACCTCCTTGTCATTTCGAATAAGACTTGGAGAGGAAAAGGACAGAACCTCTCTCCCCATGCTAGTATGTAATAGCAGGGACTGCAATAGAGTTCTTATAAAGAAATTTATGTGTATCTGGCACCCTGTAGAATCTGTCAGTTCTTTGGGGAGTAGGGGTTTGAGAGTCTGGGGAGACAGATGTTGCACTGAAGACATCTTCTAAGGCCCGATAGGCAGGAATGATGGCTATTGCCTTTGCTGAGTCAATGCTAAGGAGCTTGTAATAACTTATTTTGAAACTTGGAAATCTTGCTAACTTCCCATCTAAATTTTTTGTTTTGGAGACTGTGTTTCCAAAAGACCTTTCTTCCTTAGGAAAATCTTAGGAAAGAGTATCCTCAGATTCCAACTCACAATATGTTTGAGAAGAAATCTAAAATGAGTAGTCAAAGTCTTCATTATAAGTCAGATAGAGCTTCCTATTTAGAGGAAGGAGGGTGCAGAGGAAGCAGAAGCTGGAACAAAAGGCTGGAAAGATGGAACGGTTTTAAATAAGCCCTGCAGAAAACTGAACCAATGCTCCTGGCAGCCCTTTTGAACAGAGAGGAAGGGAAAAAAGAAACAGGTGTTTAGTTTTCTGTGTGCAGTTTTTAAGGGCTCTCATTGACATTATAGTCTTAGGAGAGCAAGCCATAGGTCAGACATCCATAAACAACCCAGTGATGGCTTCCTATACCAGTACTTCATGTATGCCTTTCTCATCTCAAACAGTACAAAACATGGTTCTCCCTTCTCAGTGAGCTCTACTGGCATATATTCTGAAGGGACATGTTATGTTCCTAGGCCTCAGCAATCTCCAGAAGGGACTTTTCAGAAGGACAAGGAGAGACAAACTGATAATCTGAGGTCTGTGTAAGCACATCAAGGGAGTCACTTGTCTCAGACAGAAGAAAAGAGGTAGAGGTCCAGGTGTTTTGCTAACCTCTTTAGTAACTTATTTTTCTTTATTCTGTTGAAGTAGGGGGGTGTCCTTTGACATGGAATCTGATGCCATTGTTGCATGCAGCAAGTTTCTGAGGCCTTGTTTACAAGAAAGACCTTTGAAGAGTTCAACCTAATTCTTACTCTATTACTATTAAAAGAAAGACATCCAAGGCACAACCTGATGTTCTGCTGTTCAGCCAGAAAAAAAGATACAGCTAGAGTGACTGTCCTTAAAGGGAATTTACCTGCAGCTGGCACAAGAACATCTGTCTTTTCTGACAGACGTAAGAGTTTTCTGAAATCACCCTTACAGTGAAAAATGAAGGTTCCTTCACATGGATATTTATCTGCCCAAAGTTGCAGCTGAAATTGACTGCCAGTGCTAATACTGTTGAGATGATGAGTCTGCATAAGCATACATTTTACAAGAAAGTTATGAGTTTTAATGTGATTTTATGTCCCTCTTATGCTAACATGTATTCTCATGTGAAGTTCATAAAAAAGGAGCCTGGCTAGACATCCAATATCTATGGCAGGATATATTCCACATAGTTAATAGCTACTGCAACATTGGGATGATGAAAACATCTCAGTTTTGTTTTGTTTTTTTCAGGTTAAAAAATTGTTTCTAAAATTAAAAAAATGAATCCGTCATGGGAACATGTTTAGTTAATACATCTAATATACTAATGACATAATTACCCTGCAATATTTAAAAGTGGCCATCTTTTTAAACTGGAAAACCAGACTACATGCTTTTAATCAGTAGGCAGTATTTTTCCCACACTACTATTGCCGTAACATGCTATGACACACAAAGACATGGCATGTTATAGTACAACATAAGCACTAATAGTACTTGCATGCTTTCTATACTTCATACTGGAACACCCTCAGACACAGATTTTTAGTCTGCTCCGAAGATAACCTTTTGTATTCACCTGATCTATATTATTAGATGGCAAAATCTAAGGAATTGATGGGCACTATAAATGAAATACAATACCTGTGCAGATAGTTATTAGTTCATATTGTTATTATTGATTTAATTTAAAATCTGGTAACTGTGATGGCATTTTTGACAATCCCTAGTTTCTTATTTTTGCTACCTATAAGCAATTCCTGGAGCTCTTGAAAAAAATGCAGATTTCATATGATTTTTCTAGAAGGTTTCCAGCATCATTTCTCCACACTCAGCAGATGACAGTCTAGCTAGGTGACCATCTGTTAGCAGACTTCTTGGGAAACATGAAAGCTTTACATAATCCAGATTTCTGAAAAGCACTAGGAGGGCTCTTACAGTTTTCCTAAATGTATATAAGATTATTGCAGACTACTACAAATTACAAAGAAGGCATTTACACTACAAAAATAAAAATTCTACTACTTTTCCATGTGGGAAGAAATATGTTTAGTCCCACCACCTTGATTATCATTTGGAAAATGTAGTGACTACACTTTGAAAAATTAGCTATTGTCTAAAACCACAAAAGTGTTAATTCTTTCTAGCATGCCTAAAGCTTAGTTTTCTGCAAATATGACATGGTGCACATAAGGCCACAAGGTAAACGTAACAGGCAAGTAAACAGAAGCATATTACTGAACATCATTAATGGGAATGCTGTTTATGAATTCAGAAAATACTGCCAAGGCCATACTGAATTTAGCTTATGACAGTTCATTTTACAAAATCTACCAAAGAGAAATATGACTATTCACAAGAATGTAAAAAATAAATATTAGAAAGTATACTAAGTTATTTTTCAAGTTACAGAACTCTTTCCAATAAACTTTCACTGAGATGCTGTATATTAAACAGATGTATGAATAATTCAGAAGACATTTCATTTCAAGGATTCATAAAGGACCCAAGCACTCGCATTAAGAGATATGGTAAACATGTCCTTTTTCTGAGTTGTGCTGCTAGCACATTCATTGGCACATTAGCCTCATCATTATTGATGAATTTCCATGGTTGGACATTAACTACAGCAAGTGCAGATCAGCACTTACTGTGGTGAACAGTGGTGGTGGCTGCATCATGTTAGCAGAGCCACCCAGGCTGAGCACAGGGAACCAGACTAAGCTACTGTTATGGTACCAACAAAGATATGTTGCTCTTGTTACTCTCCTTGTTTTGCATCCTACCTGTTTGATCTTGTGAGGGTTGTGAAGTCAGAAACTGTAATGTGTTTCATTACCTTCTAACTTTTCTCTGTAATGATTTGCCATTACAAATGTATGGTGCTAAACTGAGGGCATGCAGTGATCATCAGTACTTTGGAGAGGTATGAATGTGTGCAACTTTAAAGCTTGAGGCCTACTACCTCCGTCTCAGCCTAGGCCTATTGGCAGCAGCAGTATTGCCTGCAGCCTCTAGCACATAAAATGTAGTTAAGCAGCAGCTCCTAATATTCTGTCTGTGTAGATTTTCTGTGTTTGTCCTCCACTACTTTTGAAATCCACAGGATAAACTGGCATGGAGTCTACATAGATGTTTTATAACTTGTTGAATAGATCCATCAGATTGGTTGCTTACCATGCAGTTCAGCTGCTTATGTTGTAATTAGCATTTCTGAAACACTGGCTCAGACAGGTGCAATCTATTAATAATCTACTCCATTATAAAAAAGCAAATGTGTAGCTAGCCAAAATGATAGTGAGGACACTTGCTACATGTCTGCAGTTCTGTGGATCTTCACAGAAGTGAATTTCTTCCCAAGATATCTTTACAGAGGAATATTGAACTTCAGGGGGCATGCTCCCATTTTGTTACCTATGTAATACATATGGTGGAATATGTTGTTGTTGTGTCTTTCAGCTTTTCCCAGTTAGGGGTCGCCACAGCGGAACTTTGGTCCACTAATGATTGGCAGTAGATTTTTACGTGCCGAGTTGCCAGCCCTGACGCACAATCTTCAATGAAGGTACGACCATTCACGCATGTCTCCACAGAGAAGATGCTTTCGCTGATAATTGAACAGGACAACGTCTTACTGTGAGGCAACAATGCTACCGCAGCACCACCACCACAGCTAATACATATGCTGGAATATATTAATGAATGATGTGAAACAAAGGCTTTTATACTTTTATCTGTATGCATTAGTTAGAAGTCTACTGATGGCATGGCCATGTGTGTAAAGCCATTTCAGAGGTACACATGATTGGAAATACATGAAAATAGAATACTGTGTGATGGAGATGGTAATTACAGCATAAGCAGTTGAACTGCATGCTAATCAACCAGTCTGGTGGAGCTATTCAACAAGTTATAAAGCAGCCATGTAGACTTCATGCTGTTTTTTTCCTGTGGATTTCAAAAGCAGTGGAGTACAGACACAGAACGTTTACACAGATAAAATGCTAGGAACTGCTGCTGCTTAACTACATTTGTATGTGCTCTTGGCTGGATGCAATACTGCTGCCAGTAGGCCTAGGCTGAGACAAAGAAGAGTTTTCAGGTCACATTTAACTTATCACAACATACATGACATGGACATTGTAGAGCACTACAGGGTGGACAGGGACACAATACAGGAAAACTATGACCTCTGCCAACCTCAACTCAGAACCAGAGCTTTTACCTCCCCATGTTTGGCTGTATACTGCTTCCATCACAGTCAGCCCTGAACTAGCACAGTGGCAACTGCTGCATTTACAAGGTGTGTCCTGAACATGTACTGTATTATATAATAATATTATGGCATGTCCTTGCATTTCATCACTTGGTACAGTAAGCAAGTGAAAGGTGGGAGATTTATACAGAAATTAATATAACATGTGACAGCAGAAAATTATTTGACTTGTATCTGTCCATTAGCAAGTAGCAGGTGTCAGACATCAAGATTCACTCATCCATACCTCTCCAAACTACTGATGATCACTGCATGCTCTCAGTTTAGCACCATACATTTGTAATGGGAAATCATAACAGAGAGAAGTTAGAAAGTAATGAGACACATTGCAGTTTCCGACTTCACAATGCTCACAATATCAAATAGGCAGGATGCAAAACAAAAAATAACAAGGGCTACATATTCTTGTTTGTGCCATTACAGGAGCTCAGCCCAGTTCCCTTGCATGTGCCATAACATGAACTCACATTTGCTCCCCCCAAAAGAACAGTCTATGCTTGTTTGTGCCATCCAACCTGTCCTTCATTTGATGGCAGCTGCATATTACAGTATTCTCAGTTAATATCCTCACACATTGTAAAGTAATTTATATAAACTGGCTTACATACTGCATGCCTCTGAGTACTGGTTAGATAACCAATGAATGACCAAGAGAAACAGAAAGGTATGACAGTGCTCTATATTTGCAACTAATAATCATAACTGGTTGTGTGGTTACTAAGTGCACTACATCCAAATATATTAATTATAATAAATGTACAAATAATAGTTTATGCCTTGATATCAGTGTACATTCAGTTGCACTTCATTGTGTGAGGAATTACTTCATTTCTTTGCTGCAAAGCTGCTTGTGTAGCAAAGATGGATAAGGGAATCAACCTGTCTTCCCAAGGTGCATTGGAGGGAGAGTTGAGATCCAGACCGATGTAGACTTATCTCAAGAGTACTAACATTTCCTACTCAGTATGCCATAGATTGATTTTCCTCATTTTAACTCATTCTCAGTTTTTATTTATTTATTTATTTTGGCGACACTATTTTTGTGATGCACCGTTTAGCACAAATGTTTGGCTATGCTCATCTCGTTTGCACGTAGAGCAACAGTGCACAGGCTGGTTGAATGAACCACCCAGGTAGCAGACAGGAAACAGACAGCCACAATAAATGGGATGTATTCAATTAAGACTGTTGGCCATCACGTAAACACATTGCCTGCCAATACGCACCCTCCACCACAGTGTTTGCATGATGGTAAGTGATGCACAACATTTTGAAATGTTGCAAGACCAAAAAGTGTATACTCTCAGTAAGCACAATACCTTCAATTGGTGAGAAAACATCCTACAGTCTTGATCTGCAGTAGGCATAGCAGGCATTCATGAAGAGATTTTGAGATTCTACACGCAAAAATGGGATGCTCAGTAGTCCAAAGTGTTTGTTGGACTCCTATTGAATGAACATGGGCCCAGGTTTTTGCACAGGGACTATTGTGGCTCAGATTCCAATTGAAAGACATGTAATAGTCTTGCCCAGGCTTTGACCAGTGCTACTGGTATCACCCACACTTGTGAACAATGTAGGAATCACTACAGAGATCTCTGGATGAGGAAGAGGGATACTCTTGAATGCTGGATCAAGAATGTAGGACTGGGGGCACCCCACAGATGTGTATGTGTCACTAACAGGGACTACTTTTAAGAGTTAAAAGCTTGATATAGTCAGGATTGGTATTCATAATGGTATTCTGTTCTGTATTTTCCTCAGCCATCACAGACTGAGAACTGAATGTGCAATCCCATGCCACTAGACTGGCATGGATGTGAGAAGCATGTGGTATGTATGCTACTTAACAGTACTGTTATTTTACCATTAAAAGTAAAGACACCTTTATTGATTTATTATACAGTTGTATCAAATTGAGCATTCATCTGTCAACTGTAACAGGAAAGTATGCATGCATTAGTTTGTAGGCCAAAATATCAGTACATTATTAGAGAGTAATCAGAGACAGTGGGTTCAAAAACTACACTTCCCAAATAAATAATACTGTTAAGGTTTTAAAGTTTCATCACTATTGCAATGTAACATCAGAGCTCTAAAGCAGAGACACCAATGGCTTGCTGTAAACTTTAATCAGTATAATTGGAATACGCATATGTGCAATATATGTGCACATCAAGGATTGATTGCTGCAATCTGTAGTATAGTGTGTATCTATTATGAATTAGGTAGTCTTAACAGTAAAAAAGATTATTTGTTAGGAGTTGATAGTCTTAAAAGTAAAGGTAACAGAATAGAGTCATATAATTGTATCAATGCACTGTCATCACTGTCATGTCAATGCACCGCTGGCTGCAGTGCCTGATGTCTGCTTCTCTTATGAGTATTCTGAACCAGGATGGAGAGCAGTAGCTCCATCTGGCATAGGCATGCACCCACAGTGTGGCACACAATCCTACGCACTATCCCTGACAGTTCTTGTTGGGTGATAAAGTCACAACCTCTGCCACTGCTTCCTGATCCTGGGAACTATCGCCTTATTAGCCTGATGAGTCTGGGGTGTAAGGCCATGGAAGATATCATCATGGAACTCATAAACAAAGACATTGGTAACCTCCAAACTCTGGAACCCAGCCAGTTCTGGTTTGTGAAAGGCAGATCATGCTTCCTGAACCTGATCGACTTCTTGAGAGAGTGACCAAAGATGTAGACGAGGGTAAGGTCTTTCACACATCTTATCTTGACATCACCAAGACTTTCAACACCATCCCCCATTCTGGAATTATAGCTAAACTCACTAAACTAGGTATAAATCCCTATGTCACAAAATGGGTTGCCAATTCACTCACTGACAGAACCCACACTGTAAAAGTTGCGGACTCCAAATCTGAGTTCAAACCAGTGACAAGTGGAGTACCACAGGGTTCAGTCCTGGGACCTCTCCTGTTTGGTATCTACTTCTCTGAAGTACAGATTAACACAGAAGGCCTTTGGCTAATGAAGGTCACAGATGACTGCAAACTAGGAGCCATAGTTGAGTCCCCAAATGATGTGGATATTATACAGAAGGGCCTCACTGAGACAGTTGCCTGGTGTCAGAGCCATGGCCTCAAGCTCAATGCCAAAAGTGCATTGTCGTCCCCTTTGGTAAAAACTCTGTACCCATGAACTACCACATAGGCGGCAGTCTACTTAATGCCAAATGTGTGATAAGAGACCTGTTGACCTAGATGGACAGTAGTCTCTCCTTTGATAATAACATCACCACAGTAGTCAGGAAATCCTTCTACATGGCGCACCTCATCACAAAAGGGTTCTCATCTAGTTAAAAAGAGGTCATTGTTCCCCTCTACTTGACACTGATTAGACCCATTATATTGTACAACACCCCTTTTGGAATGTACCTCACAAGACATCTGCAGCAGCTGGGAAGACCACAGAAGTACCTCACAAAGAGGATTAATGGCCTCAAACAGATGCCCTACATTGACTGTCTCAAAAAACTCCAGCTTTACTTCATAACATATTGCCTACTCCGAGATTATCTCTGCCTAACATATAATGCTATGTCAAACCCAGAGCTGTTGGACATGCTACACCTAAAGAAATCTCAATCCCTCCGAGCTACACACTCTTGGGACCTAAACCTTGTCACCACAATAAACAAGATATGCTGGAGGGATAGATTCCTGTCCCAGAAACTTCCCATACTCTGGAACAAGCTACTCATTTATGTCAAGCAAAGTTCCTCATTAGTACTCTTCAAGAAAAATCTTGATAAGTGGATGGGAAACAGGAAATACACCCCAGGGATCACGTCCATGGCTCTACTCAACAGGGGCACAGGAAAATAACTTTCTTTGGTGGCATAAATCAAGGAACCTTGTTGACAAGACTTACTTGGGCCTTTGGGACGATAGGCTAGTACCTACCTACGAACCTATGAAGGTGCTACAGGCATATTTTCTAGGGCTGAACAACCTGAGGGGCCAAGTAGTGCAGGGGCAGCAAAGGTGGTATTGCCAGTTTGTGCACCGGACATGCTGGACAACTGTGCTATAGGTAGTGGAGTGGGGGCAGGAGGATCCCATGGGACAAGCCTACCCCACTGTGCTGTGGGGGAGGGGACAACAAATAAAAAAGAGAAGATAATGGTTGGGTGAGAGAAAAAAGGGAGAACATTAATAAATTCATGTGTGACATACAAGCATTCATACAATTACTTGACTCTATTCTGTTGCCTTTAACAATACAAACTCCTAACAAATTTATTCATTAGTTTTAAGACTATCTAGTTAATTACAGAGGCACACTATAGTGCATATTGCAGCCAGCAATCCTTGCTGTGTGCATATATTGCACATATGTCTGTTCCAGTTATACTGATTGCAGTTTACAGACGGCCATTTCTGCCACTGGTATAGAGGTATGAAGTTACATTGCAATAATGATGAAAACCTAACAGCATTGTATATTTGGGAAGTGTAGTTTTTGAACCCACAACCATTGACTGCTTTCTAATACTGTGCTGTTATTTTGTCATACAGACTACTGCATGCATACTTTCCTTTTACAATTTAGAGATGCATGCTCACTGTTATTTGAGAATATGGAACTGTCGCTTTGTGCTACAGATTAAGGCATGCATACTTTCTTTGACAGTTGAGATATGCATGTTCACTTTAATACAACTGTATTAAATACAAACTAAAAAAACAAACGTTGAGAGCAAAAACCTTTATCAAAAACAAAGCTTTCAGGCCAAAACCCTTTTTCAATGCTTAACAAAAGGTAGAATAAAATCACATGTTTAAATACAAGCCCAGGACATCACATGACCCGCAGCCAAGGTCATATGACATGAAATAATACAAACTTACAATAAACAAATAAAAAAGACATATTGTTAATAAAACTACATAAAAATGTGCTTACTCAATAAAATATCATATTATTCAACATATTCAAAGTATATACTTGCTAATAAATGTTATTATTTTAACCTTGTGTGCTGTATTTTAGTCAAAACAGGCTTTAATGAAACACTTGCATTCAATCCTGGTGCCACATCTGCTGCTAGTCTTACAATCCAATCATATTCTCTATTGTCTAACAAATTACATAAGTCCCCCTTTTGACACACTAACAGTGTCTATAACCCTAAACTTAAAAGTGTGAGATATACCATAACTTTTACATGCTTAGATAAAGCATTTGTGTCACTCCCATTCCTTATGTTGGATTTATGTTCTATAATCCTGTCTTTAAGTTTTCTAGTAGTTTTTCCAACATAAAAGGAGGGACAGGTGTCACATGTTGCCAAATAAACAATATTACTTGTTACACAAGTGGCAAAACAGTTAAAGGTATACACTCTTTTTGAAACAGGGTGAACAAATGTATTTACAGGACTTAATGGATCACACTGTTGTAAAATGTCTACACAGCAACTACAATTATAACAGGAGAAAGTACCCTTCCTTGATACACCAATAGATGTAGAATTTACACTACCAAAGTCCTTATACGCTAACATACTTTTTATTGTCTTCATGTTTCTATAAGAAAAACACGCTCTATCCCCCACAACCATCCTGATATCATCCTGTGTAAGAAGGACCTTCCAGTATTTTCTAACTGTATCTCTCACCGTGGCAGTCAAAGTGCTGTAAGAAGTTATATATCTCAGACAAACCCTGTCCACCGGCTCACTCAATCTTTCACACAGTGTATTAGATATCTGTAGAAATGTAGGTTTGAAAAGGGTATGTCTATTAGATATAATATATTCACTAATCTCTTGTATCATATGCGATGAATACCCACTATTCTTAAATTCCACACATGCTTCATTAAGCTGCTTCTTAAAAGCATCATCATCAGTATTGAGTCTACTGATGCGAGCCAATTGCGCCTTAACAATGCCCTTAAACACATGTGGAGCATGCATACTTGATGCATATAGGTACCTTCCAGACGATACTTCTTTCTTAAATACTGTGGTGTTGATAACACCTTCCCTCTTAATTAATGTAATATCTAGAAAATTAATGGTGCTAACCGAACATTCATACTTAAACTTTAAAAAACTAGTTGAATTATTCAGAGAAAGAATATAATCCTCTAATTCACTATGGGTGCCTTTCCAAAGAAGGAAACAATCATCCACAAATCTTTGATAAAATAACAAATTTTCATTCAAAAACCTCTCACCATCATTTATATACATTCTCTCCCATTGGGAAAGAACCAGATTGGCATAAGTATTTGCTACTGGTGTGCCCATTGCCACACCAGTTTGCTGTAAATAAAATTCGTTATCAAACAAGAATATATTGTTTCTTAGAACCAGGTCTAACAACATGCAAATATTTTCTATATGTCTAGCTAAAAAACCTGAATATCTCAACAAGAATTCTCTAATGGCATCCAGTCCATAATCATTGGGGATTACAGTAAATAACGATGTAATGTCCATTACCACCATATATGTATGTTCACAGGTATCTGTAGCTAGACTCATATTCATATGCCAATTCTTGAGCTTAACTAAAAAAATCACTAGAATCTTTAAGCACTGTGTGACAAAACTTTAGTAATGGTTGTAGTTGCCTTTGCAGGTAGAGTGATATGGGTTCAGTAATCCACCCATTTCCAGAGACGATAGGTCTCATTGGGGGATTAACCTGTGACTTGTGCAGTTTTGGTATGCCATATAACTGCGGCACTACAGGGCACGGTACTGTAAAGAAGTGAAATAAATCCAACGAAATATCTCCTGTTAACTGTAGGTCACACACACACATATTAAGGTAACTAATGCATTTTTTCACTTGTAAAAGTGTAACACGCTTAAACACTGTATCATCATCCAACAATAAAAGCACTGAACCTATATAATGTTCTCTATTCATAATAACAGTTGATCCCCCCTTGTCCGCTTGTTTTATCACAATATGTGAGTTTTCCTTTAATTCATTCAAAGCAATATATTCTGCATAAGTTAAATTATAATTTCTCTTATAATTATTAGTTGCATAAGCCTTCCTGATTGCATCCTCACAGAGATCATTAAAAGCTATAAGTACTGGGGCATAGTTAGGTACAAAAACACTGCGTCGTTTACAAACACTAGCATCATATTTGTCAGTTTTAAAAATCAACTTCAGTGCTATGGACCTTACAAACAACTTTAAATCAGTCAACACTCTCACAATGTCCTCTGTAGAGGTTGGAATATATCCTAGTCCTTTTGCCAGAAGCATATAATGCTCTTTTCTCAAAGAGAAATAAGAAAGATTCATAGTTCCTGCCATCACCTTCGAGCTATCTTCAATTGTTTTAAAGGACTTTCATTTTTCCGTTTACCATCAACGGAGTGGTGGAGTCCCTCTGTTTAGCTCTACCTCTGGATCTGGACCTTAACGGCAGTGTTGGTTATTAAATACCAACTAAGCCATCCTTAACTTTTAATACTACTAAATTACTATGAAAATTATTATTACTAGTAGTAGTATTATTAAATTACTATTTAGAACAGTACTGTTCTGATGTATACATACCACATGTTTCTTACATCCTTAACAAACATGCATGGGACCTCACATTCAAGACTCACTCCATGGCAGCTGAGGAGAAAACAGAACAGAAAGGAATACTTTTATGAATGTCAGTCTTGACTTTATTCAGCTTTTAACTCTTACAATTGCTCACTGAAATTTATATGTACACATCTGTGGGGTGTTCCCATTCTAAAATTCCCCGATCCAGTCATTGAGAGTATTCTGCTTCCTCCTTCGGAGGTCATCAATGTGATGCCTGAATTGTGCACCAGCGTGAGGGATACCAGTAGCACTGGTCAAAGTCTTAGCAATACTATTGCAGGCTTCAGACTTCAGTTCTGAGCCTAAATAGGCATGTTGCAGTAACCAAGGCCTATGCACCTTAACTTGGCATTCAGTAATGACTTTGGACTTCTGAACACTCCACCTCTGCACTAGGAGTCACACCCCCTCACAAGCATCACAAGACATGCTTACCATAGTTCAAGCTCAATGTAGAATGAGCATTTCTTGACAATTGCATTTTGTATCCTGATGCTCTCCTTCCAATTACATGTCTCATGCTTATTGAGTGCACACATTTTGGTTTTGCAAGATTTGAAAGTGTTGTACTGTAGTCGATGGTGCACACTGGCAGGCAATGTGTTTGCACAATGGTAAGCAATGCACAACAGTGGCAAGCAATGGAATTTCAAGGTTATTTGGTATATAGGCCCTTATTTAAATGTGCTGGTCAAATGGACTATGTATATGGTTGTCCTACACTTATAACTGTTGCCACAAGAAGGTTGAGAAAATAGTTGTGTATGTTGCACATCATTGCTATAATCTGCAATGTCACAACAGTAATACTAAATTTGCACACCCTGTACTAGAACCGCTGGCCATCTGCACTCCGCACCTATAATTAACACCTGCTGCCACAGGCTTAGACCATGATATTCCCTATTTTAGCGTTCATTGAAAAGCTCTCACTGTTAATGATAGTGCAACACAGCTTACAGTGTTTGCGTGATGACCAATAGTATTAATTGAATACATCTGGTTTATGTTTGTTTCTGTCTGGGTCCTGTCTGCAACCTGGGTGGTCCATTTCTCCAGTTTGTCCACTGCTACATTTCATACAAACCAGGTGAGCACAGCCAAACACGTTTGTCTTAAGTGGTGCATAGCACAAACACTGGCCTCAAAAAAAACATAAAAAAATAAAATGGAGACATAGTAGAAATGAGGAAAAACAATCTGTGGTAGTGCCCCAAACCAGTTTAAAGGAGAAAACTCACATAAGGGAAAAGCGATTGCTGTCCTACAATCCACTTTCATGGCCAGCAACCTTACATGGAAATGCTATCCACATCATACCTCCCAACTGTCCAGAATTTTACAGAATGTCGAGATGGTTGCATCATATTTTTAGGCTGTTCTTTGTACAATTTGCATTTTTCTGGAAAATCACTGAAGATTGAAGTCAATACATAATGACATACATTTGAGTTTCATACTTCATATCCTTCAGAAAATGCATGTTAAAACAAATTCTGTTATTCTAGCTACTTTATATGTTTACAAGAACAATATTGTAAATATGTCCCTATTTTTGAGCCTTTGTCCCCCATTATTTTAAGTCTTTGTCCAGATTTCTTGCAGTCTTTAAGTCTTTGTCAAGATTTCTTGCACTAAAAGGTAGGGAGGTATGATCTGCATTCATATTACAGGTTTTGCAGTCACCAACACTGGTGCAAGCTGTGAAATCCTGCTTACGTGAGCTGCACATCATTAATATGCATGGTGCAATGCCATACGATGAGCAATATCACGTACCTGAAAACACTCCATGTAGCCTTTGCATGAGACCTACACAGAGTTTATTGAATCATGGGGCATGTTTTCTCATGCTAACCTCTCTTTTTTTGTCCACTTTAACATATTCTGTTCCATTTAATTGAACTGCCTTACTGTAGTACAGAACTTTTTTCGAATCTCCATCATGACTTCCCATTGATCCTGTAAATTTTCTAAATCACCACCAACCAGCTGCAAACATTTAAGAAACACATCAAACAGTCATGTTAAGTTGCATAATGTATCATGCGTTATTTTATTAATATCAAAGTGTGTACACACTCCCAGCAGAGTGAATGCCTCTATGCTTACAAATAATATAATACAAAAGAGTCCAAGTAAAACAGCTAAGAGGCAACCACAGCACAATAGCAAATCCAGTATAAATGACTATCTACAAAAGGCGATGTACTCCATTTGTATAAAATAAAATCAGGTTTTATTTCGCATGCATCAAGTAAGCGCTTTCACACAGAGCTTCATCAGACTGTTAAAATTCAAAAGATTTTCAAAGTTACCGTTAAAATTCAAAAGATTTTCAAAGTTATTATAGCCAAACAACCCACTTAAGCTGTACTGACAAGGTAAAAAGATGGCCAATCTTTGCATGTCTGCAGCTAGTGGGGTTTGGCTTCATTGGCCTGAATGTACCCATAAAGATTTAAAAAAAAAAAATGACATGGGCATTTGGGAGCCATGTAGCTAAAACACTAGTATGTCCTTAAAGGATTATTTGCATATATCCCACAGGCCTCCAGTAGATATTGCTCAGTGAAGGAGTTAGCTTGTTTGGGTATTCTTTGCAGTTATTATTGAATGGTTGTGTGTGCAACCTTTGCAAACTTTAGTTTGGATGTTATTTGGAATATTTTGCAAACACTGTACTGTTTATGGACATCAGACTTGATTTTAAGCTCTATCTTTCTAACATATAGCCAAACAAGCCATTGATCCTGTACTGATGTGGTCAAAAAAGGCCGAAACTTGCATGTCAATAGTTAGTTGGGTTTGGCTTTATTGGCCGGAATGTGCACATAAAGATTTAAAAAGTCATGGACATTCAAAAGCCATGTAGCTGAAACACTGGTATGTCCAAGGTATAATTTACATATATATCCCATGGGCCTCCACTACAGGAGGTTTATGTTATTACACAGTGAAGACTTTAGCTTGGCTGAGTCATTTTTGCAGTTTTCACAGAATGGTTTGTCTGTGAAAACTTTTTACCCTTTAGTTTGGATGTCATTGGGAATATTTTGCAGGTACAAGCTCTGTGCTTCTAGAGTATAGTCAATAATCCACTCAATATATTTATACTTATACATAACTTATTCTGAGTAAAATGACTTTGGTAAATATGAAACACTGAGCCTTGTCAACAGGAAAATAACAAAATAAGACACACTTGTCTGCTTCGTCTGGTTTATTTCACTCACATCAGCATTAAAGCCTTTCAAGAAGACCATAATTCTCTTCATTCTTTATATACAGCTCACTTAAAGGAACATACCCTACTAACAACCATTTACAAAAATACTTTCTTATTGATTTCTATATTTAGTCCATGTGGACTGTAAGTTACATACTTTACGTTTATGTAAGAACCATTGTTTCTTACTATACCTTAGATACAGTAAACATTGTAACAATACCATATACCTTAATTTTGTCACTTCATGTTGCTACTCTATAAAATGCCACTGAGTTTGCTGATCTTTGTCCCCTGTATTCTCCAATGTTCTGTTTGAATAACTCTTTTGGTTTCACCTACATAAAATATATTGCATGGGCATTTCAACACATATATATAAAACATACTTTATATTTATGTTAGTTGTTGTTTAATAAGCAAATAATATTCATTCAAAATGCATTCATGTCCTTCATACATATATTGGCAAGCATCACATCTCCCACATGTCTTTATTATAACCTTCCCTATGTATATTTCCTTTCATGTTAATATCATTGTACACTATCCTGTTAAATTTACTTGTAAGTTTTCTGGACTCAAACCTTGTAAAGATTGAACAAATATGTTTAGTCCTGTATTTGATTGTAAAACATCCCAGTATTTCTTTACGGCACTAATAATTTTCCCTGCTGGTTGCAAGATGGTTGCACACTGACCAACAGCTTAATTTCAGCTTTCTCAGTGAGAAAAAAAAGAAACTCAGAAATAGCAGCAAGTGATATTGTCAACTTGATTAAAATGCAGTTAGTGTCTATTAAATATATGCCTGAATGCCAGCAAAGAAGAAATTTAGAGGTCCTGAAAGAGAATACAACAGAAAATGTGAAGAGAAAGCACTGGCAGCTAATCCTGCAGTTGTTCAGCAAAAAGCAGTTCAAGATTCAGATTTGGTACAAGAGATGCTTTCCAGCAATTTAGAGGACAAATAAATGAAATGTAATGAGAGGTGATTAAAATAAATGAAACACTGAAGGAGTATACCAACTCAAAGATGGCACAGTGGTGCAGCAGTAGTGTTGTCCCGTCAGAGGAAGAGGTTCTCTGGTTTGATTCTCGGCTGGAGAACCTTCTGTGTGGAGTCTGGTATGTCCTCCCTGTGTTTGTGTGGGTTTCCTCTGGGGGCTCCAGTTTCCTCCCACATTAGAAAGACATGAGTCTGGAGCATTTCTTCCCGGGCCTCCGCTGAAAATTGGCTTCATTCCAAGTCGGACTTTCCCAGTTAACAAATGTTAAATAAATAAAAATAAAACAAATAATGAAAGGCTAGAAAAATAGAAGCTTTGACTAGCCATTCAGGTGAACTGATAAAACTGCAAAAATTAGAGGTTGAAATGAAGAAAAGGCTGGCTGAGTGTGAAATTTCTCAAGAAGAGCTGTTTCAAAAAATGTAGCATTAGAAGACAGAGTGCACAGAAAAAAAAACAAGATTTTCTGCTGTGCTAGACAAACCAGAAGGAGCAGACTGTATTAATTTTATGAAAGCAAAGATAAGCAACTAGACTGGTATTCCACAGTAGGATTTGTTAACTGAAAGGGCACATCAAGTGGATTCTCCAACCAAGCCATGAGAAATCAGCCAAGACCTGTATTAGTAAAGATGCAATCACACCATCGGAAACAGTCAATCCCGATAAAATTGTGGCAGAAGGGAAAATTATTAAAACTTGGAGATGGAAGAGTATTTGTGGAAAAAGATTATTCACTGTATACAAGAAGAGAAGAGAAGCACATTTATCCCAGCAATCGATGAATGTCGAGAGACATGTCTAAGATTCAAGCAGTTATATACAGCTGTCTTTAGAATATTTTTCCTGGAGAATCAAAGACATTTCTTGATGCAGAATAGGCTAAGGAAGAAATAAACAAAAAGTTTATCCAACAAAATGTGAGCCAGCAAACAAAAGGGGGTTCTGCATCTCATTCTTCTGACCAAAAAACTCATATAGAGACTTTACCAATGAAACCCTTTTGAATACTCCAAAGGAAAATGCTTGAGAGACATAAAAAAGCACAAGAGTTGACTAGTACAATAAGGAGTACCATGGAATTGAAGCAGAGTTTGGTGTTTGGAGATGGAAATAAGCAGGAAGGAGACTAGCAATTCTGAAATTATTGAATAAATGGAAGATTATAAAGCATTAATCACATTTGCAAAATATGGTTTGGGAAGAAAAAATGCCTGAGAAAGACTAGACTGCTGACTTGTAAAGCATATACCCCATTTTCTGTCATTGTTTTTTTAAAAGGATGGAACAGTAACTTAAGTAAAACACTTTTTGTTCTTATTAGTATTTGTATAAAAATTAATGATATGAACTACATGTTATATATAGTAAAGCAGTTTTGTGCAGTAAAGAGACAGTAGCATTTTAAAAGGTAAGGGAGTATCTTCAGTGACTGTTATATGTGCTAAAGAAATCAAAGTAAACAAGTACTTTTTAGTTGTAAGAAATACAGGTTTTACAGTATAGTAAGAAATACAGGTTTTACAGTATAACAAGAAAAGAAAGGTTGAAAAAGCAAGTTTAATGTTAATATATTGTGAACCTGTGCTCCTAGGCTGGGCGTGATGTAAAAGTGCAGTGAGTATATTATATGTAAAATTAAGTTTTTTTTAATTATTTTTACAATGGTGAATAGATTAATACCCTTGATGTAAAGTATAAACAAGTGTTTTTGTAAGCAAGTAGGCTTGAAAATAAGACAAATTGATGAAATCTGTAAAAATGCCAAGTTTCTTATATCTGCAAAGCTATTTGCTTTTTGTTTGTTGTATTGTGTTTTCCATTAGCATATTTTGATGGGAGTCAAGAAGTCTACTGCTAAGGCATCAGTACATTCTGTTCTGAGTGAAATTTATTAAGATTCTTTGCTGAGTACCTTTATATGGAGACAAGCTATCTGTTGTTGCAAGCAATTAATCTTAAGATTCATAGCATTCTTTGCTGAGAGAAATTCAAAATGTAAAGATACAATGGCAAGTGAAAACTAAAGTTTGACATTATGGGATGTAAATAAAGATATAGCAGTCTCTCTAGCAGCCTTAATATTTTAATGCATTTAATAGAACATTGTACAATTTAGATTTATTTAAAGTGTACTTCTTCTTGAAGTTAAAAGGTAATGTTTTCTAAAAGCACAAAAGCTGTTTTTCACATCTGGGAGTGGGATAGAGATAAAAAAAACAGACAGTGATCAGTGTCATTAGAAACATATGCTGTGGCATACACTTTAGCATGGGTAACCTTAATTTTAGGTTAGATAATGCATGTGGGTGCAGCTGTTGAATTGGGGTAATTGCTCCTACTTGAGGGTTAAACTTTACTTTTTGAAGATGTGCATAGTTTTGTTTGTCTGTTCTAACTTAACAGGAGATGTAATGCTTGGAAAATGTATTTAGTTTTTTTAGGGTTTCCATTAAAACAAAAAGTCTTGAAAAATATGACATAAAATTAAATGGAGATAAGAAATGACTATATAAAACATCAGCCTGCCAACCATTAGTGTATGCATGTAACATGAATGTTGAAAACATGTATTCAGAAAAACTGTCATGTATATTAGGTGGAATCAACAGTTATTTTCATAAAGGCTACATATTCATATTATGTTTGAATGTAAATGGCCTTACAGCAATTGACAAAAAGGAAACAGTATTGAGTTATATTAAGAAATGCAGAGTGTAAATAAAAATGCTTCACCAGACATTTGGAAAGAAAAGACCATGTGAATTTTACAAAATGGATTTCAGGATGGATATTCAGCAGAATATTAGGGACAGAGGAATTGGGAATAATTACACTGTTTGTTAGATGGGATCCAATAGTGACATAAATGATAGATTACAAATAATTGTAGATTTGTGCTAGCAAGGGGCTATAGCAGGGGCAGCTCTTCCTGGAATACATTAACTCCAATACTCTGGATCAGCTTGTAAACACCCCCACAAGAGGTAAAAATATACTGGACCTGGCCATCACCAACATGGGGGACAAATGCTCTACACCTGTGGTAAACTCCTCATTGGTCAGATCAGATCATAAACTCATCACCCTAGATATCCACATACCACCCCCATCCTCTGTCCCAAAAGAAACCATGGTGAAAAACTTCTCCAAAGAGAACTTTATGCTACTCAAGACAGTGGTGGCAAACTTTGTTACTCCTACGCAGAATGTCAATATGTCTGAATCTGCTATATCCTATAAAAAAGCACTCTACAAGCACCTAAATGAGTTCATGGACCGTGCTATCCTGAACAAGACCAAAACCCACTCCTCCAAAAGAGAAACCGGTCTGGCGGACCACTGCCATAAATAAGCTCTATAACAGAAGGAAGAAATTAAGGCAAAAAAAAAGTAAAAACCCAGGAATGGAGTGGCTCCCTGACCAACCTTAGCAAAAAGCTAAGAACCCTCATAAAAAACTCTAAAGTGAGCTTTGAAAGAAAAATCACAACAGACACCAAAGACAATCACAAAGCATTTTTTAGCTATGTCAAAAACCTTAATAGCAACCCTCAGATCTCCTCCGAGCTACAGCATAATGGTTCAAAATTCACGGAACCAACTGATATCGCCAATGTATTGGCAGATAGGTTCAGTGCAAACTTCACCCCACCCTCTCCCCCCAAAGAGCTCATATCCATACCAGACAATTGTGCTGCCCCTAAAATCACAGACACCCAGGTGAAAACAGCACTCTACAAAGCAAGAAGCACAGCATCCATGGGAACAGACAGCATCCCAGGCTGCATGCTACATGAGCTCCAAAATGAATTAAAGTCTCACCTTAATACCATGTTTAATCACAGCCTCACCTCAGGGTATGTGTCCATAGAGTGGTGCATGGCAACAGTCATCCCACTCCATAAAGAACGTACAACCACTGACCCCAGGAATTACTGCTCCAGCCTGATGAGTCTCATCTGCAAGGCCATGGAGTGCATCATCATGGAACTCATAAACAACGACACTGGGAACCTACAAACCCTAGACCCCACCGAGTTTGGGTTCGTAAAGGGAAGGTCATGTCTCCAAAATCTGGTTGACTTCTTTGAAATAGTCACTAAAGTAATAGATGAGGGAAAGGTAGTTCACACAGCATACCTTGATCTTGCAAAGGCCTTCAATATCATTCCCCACTCGGGAATTATAGACTAACTCACCAACCTAAATATAAGCCCCTACGTTACAAGATGGGTTGCTAACTGGCTCATGGATAGAACCCATTCAGTGAGAATAGGAGCTGCTAGATTAGACTCCAAACCAGTGACTAGTGGTGTACCACAGAGTCAGTCTTGGGACCCCTCTTGTTCGGTATCTATTTATCTGAGGTACAAGCAAATACGGAGGGACTAATGCTAACAAAATTCCCAGATGACTGCAAACTGGATGCCATAATCGAGACTTCTACTGATGTCGATATCCTTAAAAAGGGTATTACAGATACAGATATGTGGTGCCCAAACCATGGCCTCAAACTAAATGCCAAAAAGTGCATTGTTATCCCCTTTGGGAAAAACCAAGTACCTATGAACTACAACATAGGTGGCAGCCCACTTATCATAAAGAGTGTGATAAGAGACTTAGGGACTCAGGTAGATAGTAACCTCTCCTTCAAGAACCACATTGCTAAAGTGGTTAGAAAATCCTTCTATATAGCCCACCTTATCACAAAGGGATTTGCATCTAGGAATAAGGAAGTTATTGTTCCCCTCTACTCATCACTCATTAGACCCATTATTTTATATAATGCCCCATTTGGGATGTACCTAACAAGACATCTGCAACAACTGGAGAGGTCTCAAAAGTACCTCACAAAGAGGATAACTCTATCTCAAGATAACTAAAAAAACTCAGACTGTACTTGGTCGCGTACCGGCTACTCAGTGGTGATCTCTGCCTGACATACAAGGCTATGTCAAACTCCGAATTGCTAGAAATGCTCCACTTAAGGAAAACCCAATCCACCAGAGCTACATGCCCAAGGGACATAAACCCGACATCATCAATAAATAGGACGTGTTGGAGGGACAGATTTGTGTCACAGAGACTCCTCTTGTTCTGGAATAAGGTCCCCATATATGTGACGCAGAGCTCCCTGTTGGCACTCTTCAAAAGAAATATTGATGAGTGGATGGGAAACAGGAAATTCACCCCGGGAATCACTTCTGTGGCCCTGCTCGACAGTGGGGCAGGTAACTAAACCACTTGAGGGGGAGGCACTAGCACAACATTTTTCATAGGCTTAATTATGCCCTAGGGCTAATAGCCTAGTACCTACCTATGAACCTGTTGACAAGGGAGAATGTTTACACTGGCATGTATTTATGTTCCACCAAACTTGCTAATTTGAAGTTTAAGAAAATTTTATGAAAAATAATCAACTTTCAGCAGGGAATATTACTTATAGTTGGGGACTGGAACTTGATTTGCAATACTGAAGATGTATCATGGGGACCTAAAAGGGAAAATATAACAAAAGAGGGTAAATTGATTAAGAAGTTTATGAAAATATTTGGACTGGAAGATATGAATTTAGTAGTGGGAACTTAGACATAATTTAGATATTATTCCTCAATGTACAATAACTTGGTTAGATTAGACAGGCATTATATTTCACAGCAACATGTGCATTTTATTGAAGGCTTTGACACATATCCAATAATTACGTGAGATCATGCACAGATTAAAAAAAAATAAGAAAAATGCAGGATAATAAAGTAAAAATGAGACACTGGCACTTTCCCACCTACCTGCTTAAAATAGAGGAATGTAATGAATGAGTTATGGACATTATATAAGAGTTATTAGGGAAGATAAAAATATCTTTAAAAGTTATAGCTAGCAATTGGGATAAAATAAAAATGGAGTTTAAAATGGTGTAGAAATAAAAGATACAGTGATATGATTAAAAAGTAATAGGAAGTACTTAAAGGGTCTGACTAATGTAAAAGTATTGCAGAATCGCACAGAACAAGCACAAATGCATTGTGCTAAAAAGCAAATAACAGAGTATCTGAGTAATATGTATAAGTATAGAAAGATTGTTGTTAAGGAACTACTTCTTGATAATAACTCCAGCTTACAAAATCTTTTAGCACCATGACTTATCCAACAGAAATTAGAAAGGGTTGTTGCCAAACTTAGGGGAGCCTATAAGAAGAAAAATAACAATAGATACTGTAGAGGTGTTACAGATATTTCGGAAATGTAATAAAATAATTGTAAACAAAAACTGCGTCAAAAAACACATCAAAAACTAGGCACCTTCTATAAGCATAAAGTGAGCCTCACACCCACCGCTAGACAAACTCTTGCACTATCCTATTTGCTTCCTTCATTTTTATACAGTGCCCATTTGTTCACTAACATTCAAAGCTCCTTAAAAGCCAAGATCGAGTTCTGTTATAACAAGGTTGCCAGATTCGCTACCAACAAAACTTAGTCCTCTCATCACCACATCTCCCTAACAAACTAAAATGGCTTAGACTTCCCCATAACATACCCTACTTGCAGTTAACTACAGCTCACAATATCATTACCAAACCTTCCAATTGTCCATCCATCACCTCCCCGTTTATTCTCCATAAGCCCTCCCGACAACTCAGATCTGAAAATAAATTCCTTCTAAAAGCACAAATACCCAATCTAGCAGTTGGTTAATCTCTCTACTCATGTACCATTGCTAAAATTTGGAATTCCCTACCAAGCTCTAGTAGAACTATTTCCAATCAATTATCCTTCAAAAAGTCTCTAAAACCACATCTCTTAGCCCTATGCAAATGTACACATGGCTACAACTACAGAGCATCTTCCCCCCACCTGATCTCACTAACTTTTTTCTCCCCTCTGATTAGCAATTATGTAGCTATCTTTTGCTGTCTTTACTCTACAGTATCCAAAGCAGATGCTATATTGTACTTTGTATATTTTGTATATAATGTATACTGCCTTTGTTTCCTAGCTAGACATTTATAATAAGATTGTACGCCTGTTTTTTAAGTTATCTCTCTATGTATGTAGAAAATGTGATTGTATTTAAATTTCTTTTGTATGTGGAGCTTTTCTCCCTGGGCCTCCACTGAAAATGGGCACTCTTTGGCCCAGTGGACCATCCCGGTAAACAAATGCAAATAAATAAATAACTGCACAAAGCAGGAAATGTGTAATAAAGAGCACAAATGGAAATATTTATTGAAGACTTAAATTGGCAATGTTGTAGATAGATGAGGGTCAACAACTAACAGTAAGATACCAGGAGATAAGATAAATGGTGATGTATAACAAATTTTCAGGAAGGTCTCCAGGAACAGATGGTATTTCAGTAAAGTTTGTAAGTTAGGAGGGAAGAGAGTGATAAAGAAAGCTGTGGTGGTTATATTATCTAAAGACTGTAATAACCCATGACACCCAGCTTCTTATAGACCCCTTTCAATTTTAAACAACTATTATGAAGCCTTTATGCCTATACTAGCTAAAAGAATGAGAAAACCACTGCAAAATTGACAGATTTGGATCAATGAGGTTTTGTGAATGTGAGGGAAACATATGTCAACATTAACAGATTTAGAGGCAAAAAGAATCTAAGAAAATACTGCTGCTGTTTGTGGGTATTGATGCAAAGACAGAATTTGATAGAATAAGCATGGATTTTATGAGTAGGGCAATGGAAGCATTTCATTTTCCTGATACAATAATAAGGTTAATTAGGAGGATATATCTGACTCTGATAATTTGTGTTTGAACAGAGGAACCAAGCAGGGGTGTCCTCTTTCCCCTGTTGTTATTTGCTTTGCACTTAGAGACATTTGCAAAGAAAATAAGGGACTCGGCAATGCAAGGATATGATTGATAAGGTTGTTGTTGTGTCTTTCGGCTTTTCCCGGTTAGGGGTCGCCACAGCGGAACTCCGGTCCACTAATGATTGGTAGTAGATTTTTACATGCCGAGTTGCCGGCCCTGATGCACAACCTTCAATGAAGGTACGCCCGTTCACGCATGTCTCCACACAGAAGGCGCTCTAGCTGAGAATCGAACAGGACAACATCTAACTGTGAGGCGATAATGCTACAGCAGCACCACCACCGCAATCAAGAAAATTTGTTCTTATTTGCAGATGATGCTATTTTGTACCTGATAAATCCATAAAAGAATATCAAGTGTTGTGGAACACTTTGAGACAGTTTCAAGTCTTTATGGGATATAAAATTAATGAAAAGAAAACAAGGCTATAGCAGCAAATTATGTACGCAAACATGAATTGGTTCAGTAATACCCATATTTCTGGGGACATGTTAAAATGACATATTTAGGAATATGGATTAAAAAGGTTGCTGTTATGGTAGTTAAGGATATGTGGGAAGACACCAAAGAAAAGAATACAAAAACTGAAAAACTGGAAGCTTGTGTTTATAGATATGGATGACAAGATACAAGCAAAGAAAATGTTTTTAGTCCCTTTAGTTTTATAGATGGATATATTTTGTCAAGTGGAGGAGAAATTGTGGACAATAATTAATAAAGAGTTAAAGTCATTAATCTGGGAGGGGAGAGGGCAAGAGTTAAGTGGGATGAGTTGATCCTTCCAAAAGAACAAGATGGTTTAGGATTACCTGACTTGAAGTGATATTTTAGAGGTACACAGTTAAGGGTCCTATGTACAAGACAAGTAGAAGATTATAATTCAAAATGGAAAGGGATGATGAGGATGGAGCAGGGATGGGGAAGTTCAAGAAATAGGGAGATGGATTTTGGATGTACTTCCTTAAGGAGAATAATAAGAACCATGCAGAAAATTATATTTATAAAATAGCAGAAAGTATTCCAAGAACTAAGCCAACATGAGAATGGAGAAAGCAGGTTTTGCCAAGAGGGGTGACTGTAATTAGGAGTACAGAAAATAGGCAAGAGAGAGATGGAATTTATTGGAGAATACTGGCAAATAAACCATCTTACTGGGAGCAAATAACTAGAGAGAGAAAGGTAATAGAGTGGGATGAGGCCAAGAAGATGTTTGGACTACAGGCTAGACTCAGCCTTTGGTACCAGAGATTGATAGAGTACAGACAAAGGGGAAAGGAATAGGGGAATCTTAAGTCAAAGACCTACTCTTGTAGAGCCTTTAGTTGAATCTAGAATAAATGCTGCTGTCAAAAAAGGGATATAACATAATGCATGATAACTTTAAGAATCAAAAATAACTACAGATACTCCACCAAAAGTTGCCTGCTCACAAAAATTCCAAAGGAAAGAAAAAAAAAAGCAGGTACTGGCCACCACGCTTTAAGAATCAATCAGATGAGATTAGAAAGGATCAGGAAGAGAGACTGGAAAAGCAGTTTACAAGAGAACAATGGGAGGACATATAATGGCTCCCAAATATAAAACAAATTCCAGAAGGTTTATGATCCCCATACCCAAAATATTCTGTGTATTTGCAAATAAAAACCATTTTACATCTAAAATAATTCTGTGTGAGGGCCATTTCACAAACATAATTTATTTGTATTGATGCACCGTACATTACATGTACTGCCTGTAATAATGCTGCAGACTTCCATGCCATTATTTTACATCACATAAATCCAGTATAACCACATCAACATATAGAAGCTGCTATACCTACACAAAAAAGCACTGGGCCAGTGGAAAAAAGCCATCCGGGTGGAATTCCAACCTTAATAAACTATACAACAAAAGAAACCTATGGCAAAAACTAACTTGAACAATACCCAGAAAGATATAAGCTCCTTCATCAGCCTAAAGTCAGCAAAACCAAATGTAGGTAAAAATAGCCACCTAGGTCAAGGATTACCACAAGGCTTTCTTCATGTATGTCTAAAACCTCAAAAGCAATACACAACAATGTATCATATTAATTGTAAATGGTGCCACCTCCACAGAACCAAAGGATATAGCTAGCAACCTGGCTGACAAATTGGGCTCACACTTTGCCCCTCCCCCAAGATATTCCTCAGGAAATTCTGATATCCATCTTATTCCCAGCCATCACTAGACAGCAAGTCCTCATGATGGTCTCCAATGCCAAAAATACTACATTAATGGGTCTTGATAATATCCCAACAGGCCTTCTTAATGGCATGAAACATGATTTGGCCACAGCTTCCAAATGGGCATCATAATTAATGAACAAAGGACTGCAACTTTTGTACCACTGCACAAGGGGCCCAGGAAACTACCAGCTTATTAACTTAACAAGCCTGTTGTGCAAGGCAATGTAGGTGATAACCATGAATATCATAAATGATAATGTAACCTAAAAACACTGAAACATCGTCAGTTCGGGTTTGGCAAGGGCAGGTCTCACCTGGTAAACCTGGTGGGCTTCTTTGAGAAGGTTACAAAGAGGTGGATGAGGGCATATTAGTGCATACTGCTTACCTCAACCTGGCCAAGGCATTTGACACAAGACCCCACTCAGGCATTGTTAATAATGTCACAAAATTGGGTATTAACCATTATGTCACCCACTGGATAGCCAGCTGGTTGACTGGCATGATCCAGGAAGTTAGAGTTGGAGAATCTACTTGCAAAAAAGGCTGGTTATTAGTGAAGTCCCCAGGACTCAGTGCTGTGGCCATTGCTGTTTGGCATCTACTTCTCTGAAATCAAGGCTAATGTCAAGGACCTCTGGCTGACCAAGTCTTCAGACAATTGTGAACTGAGAGCAGTCATTGATTCCTTAATGATACTAATATCCTCCAAGAGGACAAGACACAGAATAATAACTGATGGCAAAGTCATGGGCTAAACCTCAGTGCTAAGAAAATCATCATAGTATCTTTCAGCAAGATGGCCACTCTTGCAAACTACCACATTAATAATGCACCCTGAAATTAGAGCCTGTAGTCAGGGATTTGGGAATGCATGTAGCCAGAGGTATGATGCAAAATGTATAAGTAAAGGTATGGCATCTAAGTCCAAACATGTTATTATACCATTGTGCTCTACCCTTTTAAGACCTGTAATTGAGTACAAGGCCTCCTTTGTTATATACCTCACAAGGCATATGCAACAATTGGAGTATCTGCAGAGATTGCCCACAAAAAGAATACAAGGGGTAGAAAACATGTCCTTTGCAGAATACCTGAAATCATTTTCTCATTTTCTACAGGCTGCTGAGAGGCAACCTGTGCCAAGAATACAAAATGTGCTAAGATCCAGCAATAATGAACTTCTTACACATTCAGAAAACAACATCAGAAATACCTAAGTTAGGGACCTAAACCTCATCAGCAACATAAATACACATGCTGGAGGGACAAGTATGTATCTCAAAGGCTCCCTCTTCTCTGGAAAAGGCTTCCCATCCATGTGAAGCAGAGGTTTTCCTTGCGTGTATTCAAGCAGAATCTGCAAAACTAACTGAAGAACCACAAAATGCCCCCCTGGTCTGTCACCCATGTCTCTGCTAGAGAGAGGAAACTTGTAGTTGTTTGCTTACCTAAGAATATGTATTCTGCAGTAAACATTTGGGAACCTTGGACTACAAGACCCTTGGGCTGCATCTAAAGCCACCTGTGGACCTACAAAGCTGTTATATGTATAGATCTGCAATTGTGGGACTCCAGATATATCTGTTGACCTCATAGGATCCAAATGTAATGAAAGTTTTGAAACATGAGGAGAATAAATCTAAGATGACATCTCTGCTTAATCTAGCAGAAGCATATCGATAACAAGCAGGAATGGAAATCAAACCAGAAGTGGATAAAAATCATGCAGCAAATGAATGTGTCAAAAAACAAAAGAAAGAATATAAGGTGAAGGATCAGATGAAAAGGCAATAAATGTGGAAAAAACAAATATAGTTGCAAGTATAGAAAACTTCTTGAACAGCCTTACGTTGATCAAAAACAAATGCAGGAATGGTTAAGGAGAGGTGAATTCACATCAAGAAATGAAAGGTTAATATTGGCAGCCCAAGATGATGGGCTACATACACACTGGTATACAAAGTCAGTCGAACATGTGGGAGAAACAGACATATGTAGGTTTTGTAAAACTGAATTAGAAACAGTCACACACCTTGTTGCTGGTTGCGACACACTAATGGCAGAGGGACTGTATACTGAAAGGCATAATAATGTGGCGAGACTGTTACACTGGAGATTGTGCAAACATTATGGTATTGAAGTGGCTTAAAAACACTGGAAACATAAGCCACAAAGAATCATTGAAAAGGATGAAGCTTATATCACATGGGATCACCCAATACCAACAGTTCAAAAGACAGATGCTAGAAAACTGGACATAGTGATCCAAGAAAAAAAGAAAAGTAGCATTGATCATTGAAATCGCCACAACTAGTGACTACAGTGTCTTGCATACAGAGAGACACAAAGTCATAACATACCTTGATTTGCAGGCAGAAATGAGAGCCATGTGGAAGAAAGATACCCAGACAGTTCCAATAGTAGTATGAGCAACGGGTCTTATAAAAAAGAATTTACAATCGTATTTAGATATATTACCAATTCATGTAACACCATACGAATTGCAGAAGGAGTCATTACTGGGCACATTGCGAGTGCAGCAAAGAGCACTTTTGGCTAACATCAAAGAGTGAAACATTACTAATTTCATGAACTTTAATCATACTTTGAATAAGGAATGCAGTCCATTCCTGTCATGGTATTAGAAACCCAAAAGACTTGGAGAAATTAAAAACTGATATAAGTATTTTTGCCCTTGCTCTGTCTCAGTGCTATTTAACAGTTATGTACTACATTTATTGCTTTGTTTGAAAGTCTAGCTATTTATCAGCCTGCACTTGTTAAAGAAATGCCATCTGTTTGTTACTGTACTGCTTTTAGGTCATTTTACTAGTATCCTGATATTTCCTAATCTCCTTTGATACTGAAAAAGCTGTGTCGAGTTTGTCAAGGTTCTCCTGAGTTTGTCAAAATATTTCCAAGTTTTGCAATGTTTTTTATGTTTGTAGAAGCTTTCCTACATTTGCACCTATTTTTTTCTGCATTTGGGAAAAATTCTTCGGTTTGTGAACTTATTTACAAGGATCCTTCATACTTCAAGATTTCTGCCTTTTGTTGTAAAACATTTGTTACTGCAATGCACTTTGGTGGGAGCAGAAGGCTGATTCAACTCATTTGAGTTGGAAACTGCTGATGAAAGACTTATTGTATGTTTGTCTGATTGGCCTAAGGGCTTAACCCTTTAAAAGTCTTTCATCCTGCTGATATAAAATGCACAAATGTGGTTACCAGCCTGTACCTTGTATATACTCAAACCTCTCCAGTTTAAAATTCTCTATAGGAAATGCTGCCCACATTTACCCACTGTTCATAGCTGCTCGAGGAACTGCTGTTTTGTGCAGAGGCCAGCACCACTACTACTAAACACTCTCACTTAAAACTTTAAATGACTCTCCCCTACTCCTTCCCATCTAAGGATCTGGTACAAATGATAGGCTCTTCCCTGTCATCAAAGTTTCCAGCCTGATGGATATGGGCATTCTGAGGCAGTGTAGAAACTGCCTAATATTTACTGATAACCTCTTAATTTTAGAGCAGACAAACATGGTGTGTGAAAGATGTAGATACACAATATAGAGGCAAAGCTCTCACATGGACATACACAAAAATGCAAACCAGGTTGTCAGCATTACACCCAAAACACTGACTGCCAACATTAAGGAACAAATACATAGACCCGTTTATGCAAAGGTAGTCGCATGTAATCTACCCAAACCTCTAAGAACTCCTAAAACCATCTCTCAGTGGTCCCATGCACAGTTAAAAAAAACAGTGCCCCACATAACACATAATGCTGAAAAATCATAGTAACCCCTCTTCCAAGACCATAAGGCAACACACCACATGGTCAAACATTCTAGTTATTAGGAAATCTGCTGTTAGATGTACTGATATCCACCTTACCAGGCTAAACAAGAAGGTCTGCCTGGAGCCAGAATTCACCAGATCATGCATACACTTAGGTGTTCAAACTACAAATGCCAGTATGATCATAGGATCATACGTTCATAGGAGGTTACTAGGCTATTGGCCCTGAGGCCCTTATAAGCCTAGCCAAGAGTTTAGCCCATGTTTAGGCAAATCAACACCCGATACCCCTGTCCAGCTGGGACATGGATGGAATCCCATGGGTATATTTTCTGTTTCCCATCCAGTTATCCAGATTGTGCTTAAAAGGAGTAAAGAGGTACTCTGCTTGATGTGGAGAGGGAGTCTATTCCATAGATGGGGTAGTCTCTGGGACACAAATCTGTCCCACCAACAAGTCTTGTTGATGTTACAGACCAGGTTGAGGCTGCACGTGCAGGTTACTTGAGTGGAACTTGACTTGCGGATATGCAGCAGTCCCATCAAGGTGGGGTCCGTAAATGCCTTGTATGTTGGATAGAGGTCACTTCTGAGGAGTCTGTATGAAACCAAATAGGTGAATAGGACTTTTAGCTTATCTTTGTATGGTAGATGTTTGAGGCCCTGGCTTCTCCTGGTGAGGAACCTCTGTGGACTCTCCAGCTGCAGCATGTGCTTTGCGAGGTACATGCCAAAAGGAGCATTGTACTCAATACTGGGCCTTATAAGGGAAGAAAACAGGGATGTTATGACCTCCTTGTCCCTGGATGAGAAACCCTTACTTATGAGGTGGGCCATGTAGAAGGCTTTCTGTACAACAGAAGCAACATGGTGGTCAAAAGTCAGGTTGCTATCAACCTGGATACCCAAATCCCTCACGCCTGATTGAGTGCTTAGGACATTGTTATTAATGTGATAATTTGTGGGGACGTCATTCTCCCCAAAGGGGATGATGATACATATTTTAGTATTCAGCTTAAGGCCATGTTTCTGGCATCAGTCATTTGTCTGAGTGACACCCTCTTGGAGGATGTCCACATCACTAGGGGAATTGATGACAGAACCCAGCTTGCAGTCATCTGAAAACTTGGTCAGCCATAGCCCACTGGTTTTGGCCTGCACATCAGAAAAGTATATCCCAAATAACAGAAGCCCAATGACCTAATCTGGGGGTATGCCGCTTGTTACAGGTCTACTGCTTGAGGTGGATTCCCTATTTTGACTATGTGGATTCTATCAGTGAGCCAGTTTGCTACCCATCTGGTAACATATGGATTGACACCTAGTTGAGAGAGTTTATCTATTATGCCACAGTGGGGAATACTGTCAGTCTTTGACCAAGTCAAGGTAGGTGGTGTGCTCTGTCTTCCTCTCATCTATGGCTTTGGTGACTGCCTCGAAGAAGTTGGCCAAATTTAGCAAACGTGACCTCCCCTTGACAAAGCCAAACTGTGCGGGATCAAGTGTTTGAAGGTTGCCAATGTCCTTGTTGATGAGGTCCATGATAATCCATTCCATGGCCTTGCAGATCAGGCTAGTTAGGCTGATGGGTCTTTAATTTTCTGGATCGGTGGACATCCACCTGTGTGTAAAGGGATGACAGCAGCTGTCCTCCACAGCTGGGACAAAGCCAGTACTTAGGCTTTGGTTCAATAGGGCGCCTAGTGGTGTTGCAAGTTCCTGCCTGAGTTCATGTAGGCTGCAGCTTGGGATGTTATTTGGTCCCATGGAGGCAGTAATTTTTGCCTTTGAGAGAGCAGTGATGACCTGTTCCATAGATATAAGTGGAAGGGGCAGGTACCGGGGATGTCCTCATTTACTGATGGGGGGACAGAGGGGTAAAGTTTTTGCTGAATCTGTCAGCCAGCAAGTTTGCTATATCTACGTCATTTGTATATGTGGTGTCCTTGACCACCAGTTCTGAACAGATCTGGGTGCTTCCTTCAAGGTTGCGGACATATGTGAAGAAGGCTTTATGATTGTCTCTAGTAGATGTGGCCAATTTGGACTTAAAGTTTGCTTTGGAGGATTTCACTAGTGCTCTTATTTGCTTGTTAAGGCTAAGGAGACATTGCTTCCAGTTGGGCACCTGCTCCTTCTTGGTCTTGGGCAGCAATTTTTTTCCTTTTGTTATAGAGTTTATTTATTGTAGATGTCCACCAGACAGGTCTACTCTTCCTTGCCCATATAGTGCTTTGGTGTAGTTTTGGATATTGGTGCCAATTCCTACAGAGTGGGAGGTAGCTATAAAGCTGTTTATACCATCCCTCAGGAGGCTGTAATCAGCTTTGGAGAAGTTTTTATGTCTGACCCTAGCTAAAGAGGGGTTGGTAGAGATGGTGACTTTGAAAATGATGGCTTTATGGTCAGATCTTACCAGGGAGGATGATACAACAGGGATGCAGCAGTGGTTACTCATGTTGATTAATACCAAGTCCAATATATTATCACCCCTTGTGGTGGGTATCAACTAGCTGTTCCAAGGCATTTGCATTGACAAAATCAAGGAATCTCTGGGCATTTGTCCTCTGGCATGAGTAGTTCTTCCAATCTGTGTTTGGGAAGTTAAAGTCATCCAGGATCAGGGTAAAGAGTTGAATCTAGATAGATTCGAACAGGTCCAATTAGGCAGATTGGGCATCTTGAGTCAGATTTGGGGGCCAGTAGCTAGCTATGATTTGAATAGGGGTCTTATCAATGATTAACTGCACCGGGAGTGTCTTCTGTGCATTATACTGTTTGACAAGCCTGGAGGTGTGTATGTCTTTAATGTATATTGAAACCCCACTTCCTATGGCTTTACTGCCCAGTTTGCGGTCTGAATGTATGATAGGATGAGTAACCAGATAAGTCTGAGGTGTTGGCTGCAGCTTTGAACCAGGTTTCTGTGACTACACAGATGTCAGCATTTTCCAGGGTTAAGAATGCTTACAATGAGTGCAGTTTCATGTTTAGACTCTTAGCATTTATCAGTATGACCTGTAATTTGTGTTTTGTTGAAATTTTTATGGTGGTAGTTTTAACCTCATCACTTTTCCTAAAAAAGGCACTATAGGGGAGGCAAGAGCCTTTGCCAGAAACCTGAATCCCAGGTGAGACAGATGCAGGCCATCTCTAGCAAAGCATCGTGGTCTGTCGATCATTTCTTCCCAGGCTGTCAGGTACTGGATCCCCCTGGAATGACACCAGAAACTAAGCCAATAGTTAAAGTCAGTCATTTTCTGTTTTTATTGAGGCATCATTCTTGGTAATGGCAGAATGCTGCTTAGGCTGGGGACATACCTGCTTGGGACATATAATCAGCAAGTTCAATCATATCTTTCTTCATATAGTCCAGAGAGGTATATCATAAGTCATTCACGCCAACATGAACTATGACAGAGTCATAACAGTACCTGTCATAGTCTATGTGAGAGTAAATGACCTAAGTCCTACCTCAATGGACTATATGAAGAGCTCTCTGAATATGTGTCTCAGGTGAATAATAACTTCAGAGATAAATGTAAAGTGCCAAAAGCAAACCAAAAATCGCAAGATAGGAACTCAGGAAGCAACCCAAGTCTTGAAAATAATTTATTCAGCAGCTTGAAGTAAATAATACATCCACATAAACGTTACACTTGTAAATGCATTTTTGTCCTCTCTTGACTTCATCAGATAAAACATATCTGATGATGGTATAGCTGGCACTTGAACAGTTATTTTTTTTCACTTGCTTTACTGCTAGAATGCCTATTCCATATAGGGTCATTGTTAGTTTTAGAATCTCAAAGAGACACCAATGGTGTGTTGGAGAGAAAGGAACTATGCTGGCAGTTGAAATTAAATGCATTCAGAAAACTAGGAGTTTACTATTGTTCTGTTAAGAGAGTATTGAATTTATGTAAGCTGCCACACAACCTGTAAAGGATTTTTAGGGGGGGTTTCGAGGAATATCTTTATGTACTAAAAATATGCTGTATAACAAAAAAATAAAAATATTCTACAGAATGTAAGTAAGTATATATATGTTTGGTTACTTTAACTTAATTTCTGCTTTGATTAGATTTATTACATCACACCAGAGATTTAAATAATAAATTCAAAACACAGATTTTTTTCATGCCACTATTACCATGTTGTATTGGTATAATTCCCCCATTTACCATAATGGTGGATGCTCATGCATACACCTGCACACTTTTATACATTACTAGTTTACTTCATCCACTGTTTTCTGTATTTCTGTATGTTTTTTTTTTACTAGATTTTGTTGTATAAACATTTTTGGGGCTGTAAAAATAAAAACTGTCATGACAGTTTTTTTAGCACTGACTTTTTTTCTGAGTTGTTAATAAGTTAGTTTTTTATGCAGGGATGGATATTTACTAGATATTATCAGAGATATACATTTTTATATTTAGATGATGTTTATCATTAGATAGTTTTGTTTTTCTTGATTTTATATAGATACCATAGATTAGTACTAAGCTAACAGCTGTTGTGAGCCATTTTACACCTATCCAATTATTCCTTGTGAGACTCAAACCCTACACCTTGTGTTTATAAGGCAAATACCTTAACCATTAGGCCACTGTCACAGACATAATAAAAGCTTTATTGCATTAGTTAGCTGAAAGCTATTTTAGTTAAAAATCGTTTTATGTATATGTTATGTTTTTCTTAATACCTGATCTTAGAATGTGGGTTGCAAATAGATAGGTAGTGTTTTCCTTAACTAAGATTTAGTTTGATCTAATCAGTAGTGGTGTGTGGAGGTGGGTACATGCTGTTCTAAAATGCACTTTTACAGCCCTGTTTATATTGTTTTACATGAATATGCGTGTTTAAAATTAAACAATAGGTATATTTTCCACACCTACTTCTAAGTATATTTCATATGTTTACCATTGTTTGAATATTTCTGATTTTTTGTTACTGAGCATTGCCATATTGCTTTGAAACACTTCTTGGCTTTCATGATTTTTGGAACTTATTGTAACTGAGCTCATCAACAACGTTTTAAGACCACTAATTTCTCAGTTTTTTACATTTAACAAATTCAGACATATTCTATTATCTTCATTTTCCATTATCAAGATATTGTCCCCATTATCTGCAAGCTATATATCCAGACTTTTTTTTTTTAATTTTCTTTCAACTCATTGCATCCAGTTTTTTGTCAAATTATATTTTCAGTACCATTTAATATTCATTTGCAGAAAACCTGCATGGTTGGATTACAAAATCAATCTTGCACACGTTCTTTGTGGTCTTTTATTTATTTTATATAATGGGAGCAGAAACAACACACCCAGTGGCTAGGCAGTTTAAAGAGTTGTGACATGAAGCGATAGAGGTATGGCATATGGTGTTGCTACAATGTCCACTGTATTTACAATACAATAAGAAAGAATGATTCTTACATTAAGAAAGTTATTTTATACTGAAGTAATAATTAACTTAAAATCCACATGGACTAAATATGGAAATCAATTGGAAAGTATTCTTGTAAATGGTTGTTAGTAAGGTACGTTTCATTACATGAGTTGTATATTAAAGAGTGAAGGGAATTGTAGTCTTATCTTCATGATAGGCTGTAATGCCAGTGTGATAGTGAGTGGAATAAACTGGACAAAGCAGACAAGCGTCTCTTGTTTTGTTATTTTCCAGCTGTTCAGTGTATTATATTTAACAAAAGTCACTTTACTCAGAGTAAGCTGCGTATAAGTAATGTGTACATTATTACAATCTGAACTTTGGTCTAATCATCTCTTATCAACAAAGTCACTGTTGTCAGGAGCTCATGAATGAGTGGTATAAACTGAACAAATCAGACAAGTGTGCCTTATTTCATTAATGTGACTTTGTTGCTAGATATGGTAATTTTACACTTTGTTATTATTGGTGATTGGGGCTCGTAACTTGAATTTTTTTCCACGTGACACATGATAGGCTAGTTACAATTGTATTCATATAAACATAAATTACATGTACATATTTCTCATCTGAATGAAAATGCATGCAAAACATTGTATTCAGACATTAATATGTCATACCCAGATATTTAGATATAATAGGATGTCTACAGAATTGTTGTATATAAACGTATAACATTGTATTCAGACATTAATATGCCATAGTTTAGATATAATAGGATGACTACAGAATTGTTGTATATACATGTATAACATTGTATTCAGGCATTAATATGCCATTCCCAGATATTTAGATATAATAGGATGTCTATGGAATTGTTGTATATACGCGTATAACATTGTATTCAGACATTAGTATGTCATACCCAGATATTTAGATATAATAGGATGTCTCCAGAATTGTTGTATATACACGTACAACATTGTACTCAGGCATTATTCTGTCATACCCAGATATTTAGATATAATAGGATGTCTACAGAATTGTTGTATATAAACGTATAACATTGTATTCAGACATTAATATGTCATACCCAAATATTTAGATATAATAGGATGTCTACAGAATTGTTGTATATAAACATATAACATTGTATTCAGACATTAATATGCCATACTCAGATATTTAGTTATAATAGGGTGTCTACAGAATTGTTCTATATACATGTATAACATTGTATTCAGACATTAATCTGTCATACCCAGATATTTAGATATAATAGGATGTCTACAGAATTGTTGTATATACATGTATAGCATTATATTCAGATATTAATCTGTCATACCCAGATATTTAGAAATAATAGGATGTCTACAGAATTGTTGTATATAAACATATAACATTGTATTCAGACATTAATATGCCATACCCAGATATTTAGTTATAACAGGATGTCTACAGAATTGTTGTATATACACGTATAACATTGTATTCAGACATTATTATGCTGTACCCAGAAATATGATGCAATTGCCTGTCTAACTGTTTTGCTATATGTGCCTTTCTGAATCAGGTGATTGCTCAGTTAACAAATATAAATAAATAAATACATAAATAAATTAAATAATGGGTGGAATTGTGACACCTTAAGTTTGATAATGCACCCCCCTCTTACTTTCCTTTACTTCTCTGCGTTGCTTTCCCTTTACAAAGGTTATAACACAGTAATATTTATCTTCAGTTTTGTATTTCCTTCTCCTTTATTGCTTTATATGAAACTGCTCATTAAAATTGTACTTCATTTCCATTTTATAAATGATTAGGTTAACTCTGCAGTAATGTTATTGGGGTACAGAGATAGACAGCACTCAGTCTGCCCTTACAAGTTCTGTTAGAGACATGCTAATTATTTGGGGAGAATACACTTGGTTCTGGATGCTAGGATTTTAGCACATAGCTTGGCATTAATATTAACAGGAAAAAAAATCAGGTGTTTATTAGGATAACTAAGATGGGTTATTATTGCAGATTTGTAAGAATAATAATAAAAAATAACTGCTTGAGAGAGTCTTGGACATCACCTGCTGATTGAATTAAAGAAAATATGTCAGTCACAGCAGGTGTTAACCGAGGTTAGAGGAACATGTGCAAGACAGCACTGAGGCTGTCTAGACCTAGGGCTTTTAATAGCTTCTGACACCTCATGTTGTGAGACTGAGCATCTAAGGAGGTTAATGCCTTTGTGAGCTAAATGGGAAATTCAGTGTGGAAAGTTTGCAATATATCCTCAACAGAGGGTGTGGTGGGAGAAGCATATTGCTCAGCATGGAAGGAACAAATACTATATTAAATTTCATGGACTCTAGCATTTCTGCACAATATTATTTTATAGTTCCTTTCCTTAATCCTGTATGAATAAAATATTTAAAATAATTTAGATAATCTGCTATTCACACTCCATCTAGACTTATCAAAGGCTTTAGATACTGTCTGCCACTAAAGTCTCCTAAATAAACGTTTCTGCTTAGGCCTTACAATTTTTTCTCTCCTCTGGTTGCAGTTATTCAAATTACAGAGAACAAGTTATAAAATGGTAGCCTCAGCATTCCATTTTCCTCTACATAACTATCAACATTCCTCAAGGATCCATATAAGGTCACTTACTATTCAAACTTTTCAACAATGACATTCAGTCTGGATCCTGGGTGACACAGAGGTGCAGCAGATACCATTGTGACCTCACAGTAAGAGGCTCCCTGGTTCATTTCTCAACTGGGTTGCCTTCTGTGTGGCATCTCCATGTCCTTCCTGTGTTCATATGGGCTTCCTTCAGGTGCTCCGGTTTCCTCCCACATTCCAAAGATATGCTGTAGGTGCTTTGGACACTCTACATTGGCCATAGGTATGAGTGTGTGTGTGTGTGTGTGTGTGTGTGTGTGTGTGTGTGTGTGTGTGTGTGTGTGTGTGTGTGTGTGTGTGTGTGTGTGTATGTGTGAGTGTGTGGTGTGGAAGAACTACTTTGGCAGGAATAGCCACCTGGCAGTGTAAACTTTGGGTCTAGATGATTGTCACTGTTGAAGTTACACCCTGACCCCATGTGCAAGAATGAGAAAAAGGGGTTGTTGATGGATGGATACAGTCTGCATCCTTGCATGCCTCACATGTATAAAACACTGGAGACTACTCTCATCTGCACTGCAGAAATTATATTTGCTGTCCAATAAATAGCCCAGGAATCCTTTTCTTCATTTGAAACCTGGCTTAGCAATTCTCAACTTCTTGTCATCCCTACACAAATAAATAAATACATCATTTGATACTATTCACACCTAAACAGTATAACACTTAAATAATCTCTTTACCATAACATCAATGAATAGTATATAAACTGAGCTTGTAACAGACACCAGGTTACTGGTAGTCACCAATGATGACCAAATTAAATCTGATCTCGACGTACTACAAGCCATTAAAAAAAGAAGAAAAAAAAACAACAGCAAAAAAAAAATAAGTCTTCAGAGCTAAACCTTCCTCACTGACACTGCAAATGAATAAGCATTGACACATCCTGGCTAATACCAACCTTCCTATATGTCTCTCCAGTGTTGACTAACTTAACATCTTCCATAACCTCTAACTTACAACAATGCTACAAACTAACTAACTAAATAAACAGCCAAACATCCACCCAAGTAGAAACCACCACTGCTTGGCTCTCAAAGAGTTAAACTGTCTTGAACTCTCGCATTTTCTTACTTACAACTACTAATAATATATAAATTACTACACAAGCAAAACAGATGTCTAAATATGTTCATCTATCCCTACTCCCAAAGCATAACCTTGTGTTTCAATGACAAATTGCTGCTTAACATAACTAAATCCAAAAACGCAGCAGGAGATTTATTAAATTCTAACAATGGAAATCTATAACTGTTTCTTTGAGGCAACTTGAAAATCTAAAATCAAAAACAGAAATGAAGATTCACCTTGCACATATTTGGCTCTGTTCTTGATCTCCATACTCCACTTTTCCAAATAACTAACAATCTATAGCTGACCTCACACAAACCTTGACTTCCACCTTCCTCAAATCATAACCATATTGCTTCATAACAGCCCTGTAAGTGCTATAAACCTAGTATGAATATCAGATGGAAAATATCCTCCAATTTTTATAGGTTCATAGCTAAGTACTTGGCTAGCTGCCCTTGTGGGCCATTTTAACCCTAGACAATTTCCCTTTTTTGTGCTCGAAATAACCTATCCCATTTCTTTTAGTTTGGGGTTACCCATCCCATGGTTAATAATTATACACTACCTCTAATGAGAATAACTGGTACCATACCATAGAAAAATTGAGGGGGACCCATGCATGTGATAAATCACTTAGGAACTCTCTCCGTTAGTAGTAGAGGGAGCAGTCCTGATAATAATTTTCTGTTTCCTGTCTATAGACCCAATTTACACTTGAATATAAACAAGGATGAACTTTGTTTTACTGTATGTGTATGTGGAGTCTGTTCCACAGCAGCAATATCCTCTGTGAGACATACCTGTCCTTCCAAACTGTTCTGTTGATATTGCAAAAGACGTTTGATTCCTAGCCTGAGTATTACTGATGCCATTTGATTTGATGATGTGCAGTAAATCCATCAGTCATTGGTCACAGGATGTCTTGTGTGACAGACACAGGTCACCTCTTAGTAGTCTGTAAAATACCAAGTATGGTGACAGGGCATGGAAGTGGTCCATGTAGGACATGTTGTTTAGATCTTGTATCCTTTTAATAAGGTATCTCTGTGGGCATTCCAGTTAATGCATGTGTCTGGACAGATATTTGCTAAAGGGAGCATTGTACTCAATGACTAGCCTAATCAAAGTTTTCATCATGATATTTACCTTATTTTCTCTGTCATCTTTCTGGCTTTCCTCATTCACGTATATTATTTTTTTTTTATTAGATTACTGTATACTCCAGGCACCAAGACTAAAAGCAACCAAAATCCTATCAAGCAATAACTTCTATAAAATTTAACACTACAGTAATATATTGGGAAAATATACTACATATCCAGTAATGGAATTTAGGCTAATGCAATTTTGTTTAGCTATTGTACTGTGTGTAACAGATTGCATGGTAATGGGTTTACTATCATAATGTCGATCACCCATCGTCGAATGTTCATATTGGCGACTCCTTTACGTGAAAGCCATAATGCCAATTTTTCAAAATAGTGAAAAAAACACTGAACTTCAACATTTCTGACCACTCTACACCACAAAACAAGTGCTACCATAGGTCAAAAAGGGGGCAAGATTTTGCGTTTCAGAATATCGGTGTGCAAAATTATCAACAGTCGCAGTTCGGAGTTCACATTAGTGGTGTTGATGAGGGGTGATCGACATTTTGATGGTAAGCCATGGTAATGTGCTAATCTTTTAATGTACTGTACTGTAATGTCTGGTTAATGCATTGCTTGGTATTGCACACATCTTTAACATTCTGCACTGCAGTACTTACAATGCACCATATTGTTCAGTATGTTTTTAATTTCTTTTTATTCTATGACTTGATTTATTTTTTTGTTACTATGACTTATACAGTGATTTTATTTTGAACTTTTCTCCATGGGCCTCTGCTGAAATGGATTTTTATGTCCAATCTGACTGTACCAGAAAACAAATGCAAAAATAAATAAATATCCCAGGATTGCTGCCAACAGCCCACTTTTGCATGGAGCTAGTTTAAATAAATGTTAACTCACCCCTTTGGTATATATGCCTATGATCTGGCCCCACATCAAACAGCTGTCTTAAAAGTCAGTAACTGCAACATGCTGATGGGAAAACTGTAAAAAACAAGCCTGGAGGCAGATAGTGAACACATAAACAGTAATTTGGGTCTGTAACAGAGCCGAGTTGTATTCATTCTCTGCCATGGTATGAAGGTTTCTAATCTGTATCATTAGCCAACTAGGTTGTTGCCCGCATCAAGAGTAAAATGATCCTGTGGAAAATCATCCTGCACAAACCACAGCTATAAGTCACGTGTGCCAGATGTGGGAATTATGACAACTGCCTGGGTGGCCTGCTGGCACATTATATATTATACCATTTTCCATAGAGACCACTTGGCAGTTGATACAATGGAACCACTTATGTTTGGTATAACATTGCCCCTTCTTCCCTGGTGGATTCCTTATTGATAATATGGGTACCATCAATGGCTCCTAATATGTCAGGGAAAAGGTTATGTTATAAAATGCCCATATGGTATTGCTTCCCTTCTCTGTCATGCATGAAAACCACATATGCTCCTCCCCACCCCCATTGCTGCAGCATGGCAACAAGAAACTGATGGAGAACCTTTGAGGCAGATGCCAGGGATATACCCACTGTGTCCCTTGTTTATCATTCCTGTAGCTAAGATTCTCAGTGCCACACATTCCTAAATGTCCAGTAAAATGGATACCCCATGTGACCCATGGGCCTGGATATCAATGTGGCACATCTTGACCAGCTCCTACATGGTTACTCTATTCACACAGTAATGGTCTACTATTTCTGTGTTGCAGAAGGCATGACATGTTAGGTACAGACCAAAAACACAGCAGCAGCACCAAGGGTGATGGTGTACACCTCTGTAACTATAGCAGTAAGAATGGCCACTTACATACTCATATTTACTAATGCTGTTGTTACCGTGCATGTTTCCATGGTCTGTCTCCCATAGTGGTTACTGTGAATGTTTCCACGGGCTATCACCCATACTGGTTACTGTGCACATTTCCACAGTCTATCTCCCATAGTGGTTACTGTGTACATCTTTCTATGGTCTCCCTCCCATAAGACCAGGATTTTACTGGGTCAGTAAATGTATTGTCTCGTCATGCAAAATATACACATTTCTAAATCATACCACCACATTGTTGACCCTCATTTGCATCCCCCAGTGTGTTCAATTTAACATTGTTGCTCTTTTCCATATCATTATACATTCATTTACATATTATACAGACTGCTGCATTTTGCAGGCTGCCATGTTGATGCTGAGTGTGTCAGCCATATCTGGTGCATAGCCACTCTTAACACAGCTTCAGCTACCTCTATGTGCAAAATGTTTTTGAGCCCTAGATTTATAAATTAGCTAAAATAGGAGGATTTTTACTGCTGTGCATTTTCTGATGAAAAATAAGGCTGTAACTCTAATGAATGGATTTATTTAATGTCTTCAACTCTCGTTGTTTTGTCACAAGGTCACATATTTTATGACATAAAGGACAATAACATTCATGGATAAAACTAGAGAAGTCCCTTCTGGCAAACTTTCCCACCAAACCTAAAGGAACTCAACATCTATTCCAAGTTCAGACCACAAGTCAAAGCTCATCTGGTTAAATAAAGCAAATCCAAAGGTTAAACTACTGGCCACATCACCTAAATTTCTCTATTTTCTCACTACTTTTCGAGTTTTTCTTCTTACCCTAAAATCCTCTCCTACTGGCAGTAAAACCCCTATATATGTAAACTCAAATCCTTGTTTCTTAAGTTCTGTACTTTAACAAATAAGTTGGTATGTATTGCTGTAATTCCAACTGGCTGGCCTTCAGTTGGTCAGCTTTGATCATGCTACAACTTGGTAAATAAGCAAGGAAACATACATGCATGCATACATAAATAAATATGCACAACATTAATAAAAGGTCAAATGAAGAGTTATAACTTAAATCAGCAGAATGTACAGCTATTCATTGCAATACACAAGACTGTTTGAAAAATCTGTCTCCTTCGCAGACATTGTTTATGATGGGACTTTCTTCTAATGCTGTTGCTTTCCCTGAGTCAGCGTTCTTTACTCCTTGAACTTCATGCACTGGACAGAGTAACAATGTGCTCTTGATGAAGAAGAGGTGGATGTTTTCTTTGTACAGGTATGCTACATACAAGGAATTAGTTCCTCTCTTCATTTAGTAATTCCATTATTTGCTCTTCACTACTTGCTAATGCATCAGATAGGTTGCTGACAAAATAAAGAGATGTCATGGTTTACTTCTAAGTGGAAGATCATGAGGATTACTGTCTTCTGTACATTTGTTATCACACCTGTTCCATCTATGCTGTACATGTGCAGGGCCACCCACAGCTGATAAAATGACCAAGCATGTCAGCTGCATGACTGTGCACTCATGCAGGATTAACTTTTAGTTCCTTTTCCTAGTGACGCATTGTGTTATCTAATCACTCATTTCCCTCTGTGCAGCAAACAGTAAAGTCATATAGAGTTCTAAGCAATTCTACAAAGCTGTGTACTACTTATGCACTTAGAGTTTCATTAGGCCTAATAAGGTGCCTCTCCATATTAAAATAACTTATGCTGGATAATGGACTGGCCACTTCCATGTAACTGGGAGGTCCTCACATACCTTATAAAGCAAAATTCCTTAGTAGCTCCAAGAATGATGTATGGCACCATGTGTTACTGGTGATTTTAATGCTTACCAGGATAGAACAGTAATACATGTAAAGCTTGCACTTAACTACCTGTAGTGTATGACTGTGTAGTTTAAAACACATAGATGCTTATTATCTCCTTGAAAAATATGTTTTAATTGCTGCAGTTGTTTTTATTGTTTTTATGCCAATACTATAAAGAGGGTTTGGGGAAAAGGAACTCTGCATTTTTAAAGTAATAATTTATAACCTTTAATATCTTTTAGAAAACATTTGTATAATATTATTTACTGAAAATATCTAACTGAAGATATCAGTAATTTAGAGAAGTCCTCTTTAACAGGAAGCCAGTAACTGCATATAATGTTAAAATATCAAAAGAATACGTTACCGAGAAATATGACCTGCTCCTCCCTTTAACATATGAAGATAGTTTAAATTAAGGATATGCATGATATATTTGTCTGTATAAGCAATGGCAGGATGTCTGCAGAAGAGTGCAGTACACGTTTAACCCACGCTCACACTGTGAATTTAGATTACAAGCCGTCTTGTGACCTCCAAGACATAACTCCTTTCACATTACTGAAGGATAATATTAAGACTGTTTCATAACTGAGGTATCAATAGGACTGCTCATATTTAGCAACATGTTGCCTGTCTGAATACTGTTTCTTCCTTGGAACCAGAGTTCAGTCCTAATGTCTATTTAGTGTTTCTGTGGAGTTTATAAGGTCACCCTATATCTTCAGGTGTTTTCTCTGTGTAATTTGTCAACTGGTTACTAAATTGTCTCTCTCGCTTTCTCTCCATTCACATGCACATATATATAGCTATCATTCTATCTATCTATATATCTATATACATTTGTATGGTGAAGTAAATTGAAACTTCAATATGTTGAGAGTCAAAAAGTTAACAAAATTTATAGAAAAAATTTGAACGCACAAAGGTCATATTTTGCAACATAATCTATTAGCATGCAAATCCAAAACCATACTTTTTGCAGTAGGAACCTCCTACTATGTAAATATACCAACTCACAAATCATACAATACCAGGAAAAGGGCATATCCACAACCCCAGTGTTATAGTGATGTTGTACAAAAGTCTACTGCTTTCCTGTCTCTTAAAATGAGCAGGAAGGAAAGCTGTCAATTAAATCAACAGTAAATCAATCCCAGAGCTTATATATAATATAAACTGGAACATGTTGCAATAAACTATCATATGTATGTTTCATTGGCAGAGTTTACTTCCATGTGTTTCCATTAAAAGTTCTCATTCTCGGGGGGGGGCATTGTCAGTCACAGTACGTGGGGTTTTCTCTTGTTAAAAATTAAAGTTATGTACTTATAATGACAGATCTGTGTCGTCTGCTTCCATCCTTTCTCAGTGGATGGATCTTTAGATCTGACGTCAGATCCGACTTCAGTCACTAGAAACTTTGGAACCAAAGCTCAGGCTCCTCCCCTTACCCATAACTCCCTCCAATCCCTGACATTACCTCAGATTGAGTTTGCCCTAGAACCAATAAAGGATAAATAACCTTATCCTCAAAGACAAAAGTCTACATACATAATGTTTGACTCATATGCTGCTCTGGAGCTCTAAGTGAACAGAGATAGCTCTAGGACAGAGCCAGTCCAATACAAAAAGTAATGACTTTAGAAATAAAGGAAGGGGGACAGAGAGTGGGGAGTTGTGGGACGATGGAAGTAGACTACATAGATCTATTGTTATGGTTAGCTTATAACCTTTGTATCTGATATTATCTTTTCCTTCCATTGCTCGATGAATGGGAGAGAGTCTCCAGCTAATGAAATGTTTGGGTGGTCTCACAGAAGGATATCCTGGAGGATGTCTGAACCAAAGGCTGCTCTGTCTCTAGAGAGCAAATCTGATGTATAATGAGAAACAAAGATATGAACATTGGACCAAGTAGCTGCAGTGTAAATATCATCAGTGGAGGCTTTTGAAAAGAAAGCAGTAAACGTTTTTACAGATCTAGACAAAAGAACCTTGATGGGCTTGGGTAAAGCCAAGCCTTTCTCTCTGTGGCTTGGCTGGTGAGAACAAAACATATAGCTGATCAGACTTCATAATGTTTTTTAGTACAGTGAATGTAGAAACAGAGCTAACGATGCATATCTAGCATGTGCAGCATGTATTTCCCTTTGCTGGAAAAATTGGGAAAGAAGACTGGTGATAGCTTGATTTAATGAAGTCTTTGCAGCTACCTTAAGAATAAAGGAGGGGCTCATTTGCTGAGATACCCTATCCTTGTGAAAAATGAAGTAAGGATTTTTGCAGGAAAGAGACTGAAATTCTGAGAGCTTCCTTGCTGAAGTGACTGCTACCAAAAATAATGTGTGCATTCAAATAATTAGTCTCACAGGTGACTTCTGGCAGGAGAGAACCTCTAATGCATGGTTGTGGAAGGTGGTCAATCTGTTTTTTGGGAGTCTTGATAACTGACAAGTTGTGTCCAGATGTGCATCTATGAATTCTATTATTTGGACGGGGGGAAACTTGGGCTTGTCCAAGATCACTGTGATGCCCAGACACGAGCAAAGATGGAGCAAGAAGTTCCTGGCATGGATAAATAGACTCCTGGTAGGAGCAGAAATGAGCCAGTCATCTAGATATGGGAACACACAGAACACCTGCAGTCTGAGATAAGCTGTGACCACTGCCACAGACTTGGTGAACACCTGAGTGGCTAAGACCAAAGGGCAGGGCAGCTCTGAATTGGAACTGATAGGATCCCAGGTGGAAGTGGGGAATCTACTGACTGAAAGAGATAGCTGAAGACCAAAACTGACCTGAGGTCCTCATTCTTTTTTGTCTGCATAAAGAATCTTGACTAAGGTCCTGATTTGTGCTGATCTGGTGGGACCTCTTGGATGACTCACTTGTTTAGCAACTTGCTTAATTTTATAAGTGCTGGCTGCTTTTGAAAGGGTGGAATATTTGGTAGCTTTTTTGATGGTGGAGGATGAAAGAAAAAGGATATTGATTAGCCTCTGGCTGTGATCTTCTGCACCCACCTGCCCTGAGTGATGGATGTCCAAGCCTTGGGGTTTTCAGATGAGCACCCCCAACTTCCTCCAGACTGCAGTAGTTGGGAAACTGGTTAGGAATGATGATAAGACCTCTCAGAGAATGGTCTCCTTGGTTTTGTGCCCCACCTCTACTGTAGAGTTAGCATCCATAATTGCACAATCTGCGGTCAAGGGTCTATCACTAAAAGCTTTGTCAGAGAACCTTTGAGATTTATGGAACCACAGTTTTTAATCCCTTCCTGGTTTCTAGAGAAAGATTTCTGGAGGTAGAAAACTGTATTCCCATGGCAGAAAGGGTCTTTCAATCCTGTTCATTTCTGGAAAGTGTTTCTGTAACTTTAGGCCTAAAGAGTGTTGAGCCATTATAAGGATCATTCACAAAGAACATCTTGAAGTGCTCCACAAAGTCACACAACATGCAAACACATCCAGGCATGTATTCTTATTGTAATGCCGGTACCTCCATCTTTCAAAGCACCCTCTGTTGCTTTAGATATCAGGTGTATCAACACAATGGAAAGGGACTGTAGGGTGGCCAACTGCAAGTCCAAGGTTTTCTTGCCCTTTGTAGAGATGGACCCAGAAAGTGATCTGGAGAGCTCTTTTGTCAAATCCATCTGGAATCTTGAGACATGTGGCAAGTAATTCAGTGTCCTTGTTGCAAAGATGGCTGAAGAGTACACCCACTTCCCAAACTTGTCCAATGTCCTGGACTCCCTGAAGAGCTCTCTTCAGCTAGCTCATTCTTGGTAGCAGCCACTACTGCCATGGACTCGATGACTGGACCCTTGCTCCAATGGTGATTATCCTTTGGAGATACTAACTACCTGTCCAGTTTGTGGGTATTGGTTCAGCCAAAAGTGGCTCCTTCCAAACCTGCTTAGATATGAGATCAACCATCTAAATGGGAGGAGGAATCACCCAAGAAGTAGCTGTGCCAGACCCCAAAGCCTCAAGAAACACTGACTCCTCTTGAGAGGAGGCTTTGATGGACCATCTTCCTTTCTGTCTTAAACGTTTGTGGATCTCTCTCTGAATGTAACATCCTCATGAGGGATTTGGAGGACCTCCAAACCTTCATCAAAATCAATGTCTTTAGAGAAGAGTCAATGTGCTTCCTTTTACATGCATGCTTCTGAGGAGCCTCTACAATGGGGTGTTTTGGGGAGGACACAGAAGATGTCTGGGAGTCCCCAGTATTGACTGTCTCATGGTTCAATGGGCCCAGCTGTCTCAATGGGATGAAATGAGTATGCTCAGGACCCAAGAGCATTCTATGGGGGATGGGTGGACCCAAGTTTGTGAGAGAAGTCCTCTCTTCAAACAAGCAGAGTGCTCTCTCAACAGCCTTGAATACCACATCTTGGGGGGAATCCAAAATTTTTCTAGACAGAAATAAAGCTACTGTCCCAGACAAACCCAGGAACTCCCACCAAGCTATGTTCTGAAGCTGACACCTCAGTCGAACTGTCTAGAGGAAAAGGAAGAGACAACTCTGAGAATTCTGAGGTCAAACCCATTCCCCCAGATCTAGCACCAACATTTTGCCCCCGAAATTCTTCAAAATCTGAACCAGCAGGAGCTGGTTGGAAGATTGACAGCAGAACCAGAGTTGAAGACTGCCAAGTCTCTGGATCCAATGTGGACAAACTCTGGGTAACATTTGGATCTGTCATCCCAAAGCCAGAAAAATAGATCAGAGTAGGAGTCACAATGTGATGAGGGGAAAGACCTAAGCTCCTGGATGTAGAAGTGGCTGAGGCTGTGAGGACCTAAAACTGAATGTGGGTCCTGAGAAATTTCCTCATCACCCAGACCATGTCTGCTTCGGAAAGGCTCATCAATGAAACTGACCGCAAGGAAGAGGCAGAAGAGGGTGTCCTAGAGGATGACTGTAAAGGCTTCTCCTGTATAAAAAAAGGGGGTAGGCAGTGCCTAGGTGAAATAGGCTGCAGAGAAAATATCATTTCTGGGAACAGAGCAATATAGGATCTGATTATAATAGATTCTGGAAATGGCATCTGATCAGATGGTTTATGTAGCTCCAGCACCAGGGCTGTGGAAGCAACTGAAGTGGAAGAATGACCTGTGGACTATTTTCTTAGGTCTATTTGTGGCTTCATATATATATATATATATATATATATATATATATATATATATATATACATACATACACACACACACACACACACACACACACACACACACACACACACACACACACATATATATATATATATATAGAGAGAGAGAGAGAGAGAGAGACAGAGACTGAGAGACACTGCCTTTTTTGATAAAAGAGACAACAATAAAAGAAACAAATCAGAAAAAACTACAGTTTCCAAGAAATAGCTTTTTAAAATATTAATCAAAAACCTCACTTTTAGAGAGCCCATGCCTGAGCAGTGGAGATCTGAGCTCGTATGTAGGTGTGGCCAACTTATCTGAGGTAATGAAAGAGGCTGGAGGGAGTTATGCTGAGGGGAGGAGCCTGAGCTTTGGATCTCAAGTCTTTTGTGACTGAAGTTGGATCTGAGGTCAGATCCGAAGACCCATCCATTGAGGAACATTCAGAATGGACAACATTATATCTTTCAGATCTTTCAGATATACCAAATCAACACTAAACAATAGAATGTGTGTGCAAATGTTTGTGAATAGGGGTAGAATAAGGGCTAGAGAAGTTGGATCTGAGGTCAGATCCGAAGACCCATCCATTGAGGAACATTCAGAATGGACAACATTATATCTTTCAGATCTTTCAGATATACCAAATCAACACTAAACAATAGAATTTGCGTGCAAATGTTTGTGAATAGGGGTAGGATAAGGACTAGAGAAGGGGATAGATTTACTGTAGTGTGTTTGTGTGATAGTGTTAATGAAGGATTTGGAGTGTGTGTGTGTGTGTGTGTGTGTGTGTGTGTGTGTGTGTGTGTGTGTGTGTGTGTGTGTGTGTGTGTGTGCAAGTGTTTTCAGGTTAGGGTTAGGGTTAGGGTAAGGGCTAGGTATGGGGATATATTTAGTTTTGCGCATATGTGATAGTGTATGTGAAATGTGTGTGTCAGTGACTGGATTACTGGTACTGCTAGGGAAAGTTTTTTTCATAAGATAATGTCTAGAGTTGGCGTTAGAAGCAGGGGTAGGTTTAGCAGTAGAATTAGCCCACATGAGTATAGTGATACAGGGAAGGTGAAGTATCAACAGCTGAGCACCTGAAGGACACTGCAGGGGCATGAATAGCAAAAATGGTCAGATTCTGTACAATAAAAAGTGATAAATAGTCATAACTGAATTGTTTACCACCCTTCATTAACATAAGTATTATATTTCTGCATATATGCATAAGTTATTACTTAACAACTCTTAAGTATCTGTGACTTGGTAGTAGACAGACATAAGGTATCAGTGACAGCTTTTGCAGCATTATGTACTCTTCCAGTTGATATCATGAAATATCATATGCTCTATTAGTCAGGTCAATAATTTTGCATAAAAGGGAATCACACTCTCTTACTGACCACTGTATTTGAGGCAGCAGCCATTCCTAACCTGTATGCTGAGCAGCTGTGTGAGGTGTTGTTCCAGCATGGTACTATTTAAACACTCCTTGAGATATGTATATAAAATATGGAAATTACACATACATATGTATCATTCAAGTTGCTGCTGCTCTACATATAATATGCCTTCAAACTCCTAAGCTCTAACAGGTATGTTCTGTGTACCTCACTGTTCCTAAACTAGGACAAAAGTGAATACACACATACTACCTTTTCTCTAAAAGGTCACAGTACTTGTTCATGCATTCATCATCATAACATGCTTCACTATAAAACCATTGTGTTTCCCTCACACATGATAACTGGAAGGGCTCCCAATAGGAGTGGGTCTGAGCAAAGAATGCTGGCTCACCCATTCAAGAAAGACAGGAGGTTGTTGCTGGTTGTCTTGTGCTCCAGTTAAAGCAGAGGCTTGCTTCTAAACCTGATAACTGGGGAAAACTGGCTTGGTATCCTAAACATTTGACAGGTTTTGTGTAGATAGGCATTTTCTGTAGAGAAAGACTTACTGATGATATACTTGCATTTTTTTGGTGGGGGAGACAGTCATCAGGTAAGTGTCTAATAGAGTTTGAAGTGTCTGCAATCTGAATTTCAGAATTTGTACAAAAGTGTTTAGTCTTAATAGATCTATAATGGTCATCAAGTGCGCTTTTTCCCAAGTAAGAGAAAAAGTCTTGAGTAAAACCCTTTTCCTCATTAAGCTACAGGCACTGGTTCTCCAACCTCTTGAAAACGTAAGTCTGAAATAATTGGAGGAATGAGGTTAAGCTGACCCTTTGGGTGTCTGAGCGATTCCTGAGGGAATAGAGAAGGATGCCCATTGGAGTTTGTAACCATGTTCTAAATTATATAGTATCCAAGAGTCTGTGGTTGTAGATTGTTATGCAAGAAGGCAAAAAGAAAGGCTCCCTGCAATTTTCAATGAAAGGTCTGTTGGGGAGATAATTAGCCAAGACAATCAAAAGCTTTTTCTCTTTGACTGTTGCCTCCCTGAGATTCACTAGGCTTTCTTTTGGAGTATTGTTGCCATTTCTGTTCTTTCCATATTTCTTCTGGCATATCTGAAGATTTTATGAAAAAAGGGACCTGGATTGGACGAATAGCTCCTTTGAAACTGTGAAAGTAGAAATAAGAAAGCTGTTTAACTCACTGCAGGACTTTTCCCCTTTCTTCTAGTGGTTTTTTTTTTTTTTTGAATTTCAGCAGAAGCATTACCAAGTGACTAGTCTTTGTATAGAGGGGCATTGAATAGCTGAGCTTCAACTTCTTCAGGAGAGGACAGTAGTCTTAATTAAACATGCCACATGCCTTCTTATCAGTACCAGTAGCAACTGATCTAACAGCACTCACAGCATCATGGCCACATTTGATAGTTTGCTTAGCTACCTGAGATGCAGAAATAAGAACGATTTGCAAAGGTTTACCCCATATTACTCAACATAGAGGAAACTTGGTCATGTGGGTTTGTCAGTTAATAGGTGTAAAAGCTAAGGTGACAGAAGTATGCATTTTTGCAATATTTGTTGATGGCTATGCTATCTTTATCATTAGGAATGGAGTTAGAGGAGAGAATGGTTCTAGTACCTTTGTCAGGATCCAGAGAAAATGATAGCAGTGTTGCCAATGTTGTTGTTTTGTAAGGATGCTTATAAGTAACAGAAATTGTGTAAAGCCTGTCTGCCTTCTTACAGGCTGGATGCTGGGAACCTAAAGACAATGTGGTAGCTGAAAATGCATATTTTAGTGCCTCCAAAACTAAAGGGACAGTGACAGGCTCAGAAATATCCATGTCCAGAAGCTTGTAGTGTTTTTATTGGAAGTCAAAACCCTCTTTATTCTGCCATTTAAATAAGTTACTCATTTTAGCGATAGTGTCCGCAAAGGAAATTGCCTCATTAGGAAATTCTGAGGATACTGTGCCATTTGCCTCAGATTTAAATCCTGTGGGGGAAAGGAATTTGAGAGGCAAAAGTCTAACCCTTCTTATTCAAGATCCTTTCAATCTTTCTTCCTCAGAAAAAGAGGGAACTCTTTTCAATTTAAAGGAGTAGAAGTGAAGAAAGAAGTGGACAATGGCTATGAAAACTGTCAGAAGGAATTGCTTTAAACAGATCTTCAACAAAATTGAACCAGTCTTTTTGCTGATTTTTCAGAGTTGTAGGGATAGACGGTAGAGAAACGTGCATGTTTTTTTTGAGAATGTTTTCTAGGAGTATCCAGATGTGTGGTCTTTGGAGGAGAAGTTGTAAGCCTAACCTCCTCAACCAAGCCATTAACATCAGCTCAAACCTCTCTTACCCTCAGAAAAGGTCAATCTCAATTTAGGTTCTCCCTTCCTGTCTGTCTCAGCTGAACATTCAGTCTTATTGGATTCACAGGTATCTTTTGCCAGAATAGCCTTCAAAGTGGACACATTAGAGAAACAGATAGACTATGCAGGTCTGGCATCTCAGTGAAGACCTTAGTCTCAGACAAAAAAGTTTTTTTATTTTCTTTTTCAACTGGGGGGGGTGCAAAGAGGAAGAGAAGGATGGCATAGCAACATGAGCCAGTCCTGTGGGAATTAAGCCTACCTTTTATAGTTTTGGGTTGAGCACTTGACAAATATTTCAGGATTTTACATCATGTTCAGCTGCCAAGCAAAACAAACAATTCAAGTGGAAGTCTTTGTCTGGTATCTGTTGCCATTATTTACACTTTCCTGTTCTCCTGTCAGACATAGGAAACTTTTACACAAAAAGTTATACAAGGGAAGGGACCCCAACAGGACACGTATCTGCATGAGATCTTTGCAATGAAGCCGAACAACATAGATGACTGCATACAACTCTTTAAAAAGTCTGAATATGGAGATGAGCAGAGAGAAAGTTCTGAGTTTTGGCATATCCATATACCCCCATATATGAACACATCTGCTCATGCTCTACTTTTGAAAAAATAAGATAGACTCCTTTTATTGATATTACTCAGATCACAAATATCCTAGCACTTTAGTTCATTTAGTTTTATATACAGGTCAGGCATACTTGTATCAAGCAGAGGAGACGTTGTGCGCAATAATTAATAAAAGAGTTGAAGGAATTTATCAGGGGGGTGATAGTTGGATAAGGTGATCCTCCCAAGAGAACAAGGTTGTTTACAATTACCTAATTTGAAGGAATATTTTAGAACTACACAGTTAAGGCCTCATATATATAACATAACCAGAAGGTTTTAATTCAAAGTTGAAATGGATGATTATGAAGAGAGGGTGTGGGTAGGGAGTTCAAGAAGTAAAGAGAAAGTGGGGTTTGGGATGCAGATCCTTATGAATAATGACAGCCATATAGAATATTATATTCATAAAGCTGCAAAAAGTATTCTAAGAACTAAGCCAACATATTAATGGAAAAAGGACATCTGGTCAGTAGGAATGATTGCACTTAGGTGTAAAGTAAATAGGCAAGAAGGGGCTGGAATTTACTGGAGAAAACTAACAAATGAAGCAAGGTATTGGGAGCAAATAAATACAGAGGGTGAGGTAATACAAGGGAATGAGGCCAAGAGCAAGTTAAGACCTACCTTCCCCATCAAGGACTGATATCAGAGTATAGGCAAAATGAAAGGGATAGGGAAGTCTTAAGTGAAAGATCTGCTCTGGTAAAGTTTTTAGACCAGAAGCTGCTGTTAAAATGGAATAATTAGTAGGTCATATAAAATATTTCATGATAACTATACCACTCAATTAGAGGAGATTGGAAACGTTTGGGATGAGAGACTGGAAAGCAATTTACAAGGGGACAATGGGAAGACATATGTATGACTCCCAAGTATGCAACAAAGTCTAGAAGGTTGAGTAATTTTGCTTGGAAGTGTTGCATAGGTATTTTTATACCTTAAGCAGATGTTAAAGAATTTTTTCCTCAGGTAGATAGCATATTTTGGAGGTGTGATGGGGAAGAAAGAAGTAACTGGGAATACGTTTTTCGAAAGTTTAATGAGTTGGCTGATTTTAAAAATTCCCTACACAGTACTCCATCAGAAATAGTGGGGAAGCAAATGGCTGTAAGTAAGGCAAATATTCTTCTGAGCTGGGACACAAGACTGAATTTCTTAAACTTAGTACGGTCTCGTTAAGTTTAATTCTGTTGGCTGCCAAAAAAAGCAGTTACTAGAAAATGGAAATCAAAATGTATTCCAGCTTTATTTGAATTAATAAATACTGCAAAAGTGATAAAAAAGTAGGGGGGGGGGGTAATTAGCCAAATTGAAAAGGGAAAAAGCAAATTACATAGAAATAAATAGTTTATGGGAACAATGCATGCAGAATAATGTTCAGGAGGAGTAACGTTTAAGGGAAGGCAGGGATTGAGTGATTTATGTAATTTTGGACTGAAAGACAGTTGTTAAAAAGAGTGAGAACATGCAATGTATAATGTGTACAAATGGAAAAAAATGCTAATATGGTTTGTTTTCTTTTCTAGTAATGTATTTGTACATGTGCCTTAAGTGATATTTTAATAGAGGTGTTTAAAATGCAAATATCATAGCCTATGACAACAGCACAGCAACAGGCAGTATTGTTATAAAAAATGTATAGAAAGTAAATAACAAGCTAAACCAAGGAACAGTCATGAACTCTGAGAAATCTCCTTAAGAAATAAGCAGAAAATGGCAATTGACTGGTTAAGCATGGTCTGTGTGATACATATTTATCCAGGCCTTGCTTGTTTGAAGGAAAGTACACGGGAAGATGATCTGATGCTGTCAAACTTCTGGAGTCATTGCTGTGATTGCAAAGATATCAGATATTTTTTAAATTTGACAGAAAGGGAGAAGGCAAAAATGAAGCTGTTTCAACTTCATCTTCACAGTTTAGTTGTTCCTTACACTAATTCTAGACTCTCACAGTTAACAGCTCTAACAGTAGATGAGATTAATTTTTAGCTCTTGGTTATAGAATCATGTAAGATGTGCTTAAGCTTGCATGGATAAAAGTACTAAAATATTTGAGTTTTCTAAGAAAACACTGGAGTGTTGTAATCATGAATGTGAAAATTGCTTATGCTTTGCTAGTGGGAAACAGATGACATAGGGTAGAGATAAATCTGGTTAAAATGAGGAAAAAAGATCATTAAATCTGGCATAAGGTCTAATTTTTCAAGACACGGTGGTCTTTAGGCTTTTACTCCACCCAGAGCAAGCAAAATATTCACTGTTTCTTACCATTGCAGTGCTGGGTCCCTTTGCCATAAACAGCTGTGGAACTGGGCTACCAGTACTGCCAGGTACCTTGGCAAGCTCACCAGCTGATATGGTTTGCTTGCAACAGTAGTTCATTTGCATCTTACACCACCGAGGTACACCTGCCAGCTCTTTTCTTCTCATTTGAACATCCTATTTGGAACACTTCTCTTTTCTCAATAGAAAATTTTCAGCTAAGTAGCCAGTTAGGACTCTTGATTCATAATGTTGGATTCGGGTGAAGTTTGAACTGTACCCTTACTTAACATAATTGCAACAAGAAGCACTTCAGGGATGCTCTTTTCTGCAGTTTTTCTCAGTGACAAAAGCTCAATGTAATGATTTATCCTGTGCAGAAGGTTTGAGTTTTACAGTCAGTGGGTGGTTTTGTAAAATCAGTGTTATAATGTGCCTGCTATGTTTACCTTTTCCCCTTTTCCCACTGACCATGTTGGCAGATATTCCTAATATTTCAGCATGGCCACCATTTCTGTTTGTTACTTCTACCTTCAGTGGTATGAATGCAGTCTTTCTAGCTGAGATAAATCATGTCACTTAGTCTTTCTTATCTTATCCAGGAATTCTGTGAAAATGCACCATGTGCAGTCTTACCGTGTAACCAGCTTTGGATTCAAATGCAGGCTGTATCTGTTTGCACACCATCAGTGCATACATATATCAGTGTAAAAGTTCACTTCTAGCTGAAATGGCTTATATATAGAAATGCCTACACAGATGACAAGCAAGTATATTTATGTCATACAATCACTGTATGGTACTGAGACATCATTTCTCATGAATACAGTTCTAGATATAAATATCCCCACACATAATAAATATAAGGGATATATTAGTTGTACAATAATTTGATTAATATAATTTGCTTTGAGGAACTGTAAGAGTACAGCAGATTCAATGTATACCACAAAATAACTAGTTATACCTGTGTGTGTTTGAGAGAGGAGAAAAAGTACAGCTGTGTAAGTTGAACTTACCATAACAGTAGATATTTGAATGATCATTGCTGCAGTAGAATCAGTTATATGGGTTATATTCTGCCACGGATATAACAGCTGGCAGCCTCCAAAGGATCAGGGCACATTCCATTCAGAGATTTCTAGCCAGCAGAGAGAGGGAGGCTGAGCCCTGAAAGGACAAGGCTAGGAATAACAAAAAATAAATGCCCACACCCTTCCATGAAAAACACACCAAAAAATAAAGCAGATGGAGGGAGTTAGCGGTTACTGCAGCAGTGATCATTCAAACATCTACTGTTATGGTAAGTTCAGCTTAAACAACTTCTTCATATTGATCACTGCTGCAGTGGCCTTAGCTATATGGGTAGATTACCATAGCTAACTATATTTGGGAGGTGGAAGGAGACGGGTCCAGGAGATCTTGGAGAATGGTCCTAGCAAAACATGATCTAGGCCTAAAGAAGGTATCCAGCTTATAGTGCTTTGTAAAAGTATGTACAGAGGACCAAGTATCGACTTCTAGAATACATTTAGAGTCCAACCCTTTTCAAAACACTATAGAAGAAGCCAAGGTCTTTGTAGGGTAGGCCTTGACTCTGTCTGGAATAGATTTATTATGGTGAGTATAACAAAAGGTAATAGCCTTGGACAGCCACTTTAAAATAGTCTGTTTTGACACCAGTTGTTCCTTCTTTTTACCTTCACAAAATATGAACAATTGATCTAAAGATCTGAAAAATTTAGTTTTGTCAAGAAAGTACCTAAGTTGTCTGCAGATATCGAAGTTATGCAGTATCCTTTCTCCTTCATTTTTAGATTCAGGAAAGAAACAAGAAGATGGATAGTTTGACTTAAAGTAAACTAGGATACCACTTTAGGCATAAAAGAAGGATTAGTTCTCAAACAAACCCTGTCCTTGTGGAAAATGAGGCTCACCATAAGAGCTTGCAACTTAGACACCCTTCTTGCACAGGTCAGAGCAATCAATACAATTGTTTTTCCATGTTAAGTAACTCAAGTCAATCATACTAGCTTGTTGAAATGGAGCAAGTGTTAGTTTCTCTAACACAAAATTAAGATCCCCAGGAGAGGCCACCAGTTTACTTGGAGGTCTCTAATGCAAACCACATTCAAGAACATTTTGACATGTGACTGGCTTAAAAGAGGAGGATCTAAGGGTAGGCATGCTGAAACAGCCAACAAATGAACCTTGATAGAGGAATATGAAATGCCATAGGATAGCAACTCACACAAATATTGTAAAACTAGAGAACAACTAGCCCTGAATGGGTGCTGGTTATGCTGTTGGCACTAACTAGAAAACCTTTTCCATATGATTTTCTAGTAGCAGACGTTCTTGCATTTGTTAGTACCTACTGCACATCCTCAGAAAACAGGTACATAAAAGGAATTAAGACCCTATCATCCAGATAGTCAACTGAAGATGATTGATATTTGGGTGTATCAAACACCATTGCTCATGTGTGAGTAGTTCCATTCTGTGAGGAAGCTTGTGGTAATTGCCCCTGGCCATTCCAAAAGAAGGGAGAACCACTGTTACCTAGGCCAGAAGGAGTCACCACAATGAACTTGGGGGATTCCTTCTGAATCTTCAGAAGTATCCTGGGTATTAGTATAAAGGGTGGAAAAGCATACAGGAACACTTCTGTTCAAAGAAAATAAAAGATGTAAGTTTTCCTGGCCTTCTGGCATGGAGTCTTGGAACAGAATTTTGCCAGTTGATTATTCAGACACTTGACAAAAAGGTCTGCTCGAGGAACTCCCCACATATGGATCAAATCTTGGAAGACCCCTGGATCTAGATTTCATTCATGAGGGTCTGCCCTGGTCCTGCTAGGTTTGTCTTTCACAAAATTTTACTCTGAATGAATGAAGGGTGCCTGTAGAGTGAGACTGTGGTGTGAAGCTATATCACAAGCCAACATGGCTAGTCTGTAAAGGGGGTTATGACCTGGTTTCCGCTTGCTTGTTGATGTACAACACCACTTTGGTACTGTCTGTAACCACTTTAAGAGGTCCTTGGGCTGATGATGCTTCAGAGAATTGAGTGACTTAATCAGGGGAAGCCATCTTCTTGATATTTATGCTCTTCCATATTTTCTTGGTGTCCCATACTTCTTGCACTTTTATCTTTCCTGAAACTGCTCCCCAAATAAAGTCTTAAGCAACTGTAGTGACTGACTGCTTTAGAGCAGGGAGTAAGAAGGGAAGATCTTGATTTAAGGATATCTGTTGTCTCCACCAAGTGATTTTAATTCTGAAAAACCCCAGTACTGGGAGAGAAAGATACATCTCCTGGTGACTGACACTTCTATGGAACAAGCTTCTAATTCACTTAAAACAGAGCCCCTCCCTCTTCAAACATAACCTAGAACAATGGATGGGTGACCATAAATTCACTTCTGGGGTGGTACCAATGTCCATCCTGGACAGAGGAAGTCATTATTAACTACCACAGACCCCTACCTCTGAGAGCTTCACTCTACTTACCACCGATAATTGGGACAACTCGGGATAAATATGGCTAGGCTTGTAAGGGCTCTAGGGCCATTAGCCTAGTAATCTTCTGTGAACACTGATGCTGGAATCAAAGACATTTCAGATACTACTGTATCTTTCTCATGTGGAGTCTTGCCAGGGGTATTGTGAGAATCAGACATGCCATGAGACCCAAAATCCTGAGGTATTCCCCTGCAGTTTTGGAAGCCTGAGTGTAAAACCTTAGAAATAGATCTAAATAAAGATCTATTTCTTCCTATGGAAGAAAAGCTATTTGAACTGAGGTGTCTAGGTGACATCCGAGGAACACAATCCTGTGTGAGGGAGACAGGAAAGACTTGTGAATGTTCTCTTGGAATCGCAACTTGTGCAAGAGCACTCTCACCCAAGATAGAGATTCCTGATATTTTGACTCTGCAAAGATAAGCAAGTCATCTAAATATGGAAAAATGTGAATATCATGTAGCCTGCAGTGAGCTATATATGGAGCTAGACACTTTGTGAACACTCTTGGAGCAGTGGATAGTCCAAAGGGTAAGGCAGAAAACTGAGAATATGATCCAGACAGACAAAACCTTAAAACAATACACAAAGTCGGAGTGAATAGGAATGTGATGATAAACATCTTTTAAATCTAGTGTTTCCTGGAAATTTGAAAGAGGAAGAACAGCCAGCAGGTTGTGAAGTGACATCATTTTGAATTTGGGCACTATGACAAACAGGTTTAGTAAAGAAAGATCCAGAACTGGTCTCCAAGCCTTTTCTTTCTTTGGGACTAGGAACAACCTTGAATAAAACACCTTCCCCACCTGGGAAGGAAGAACTGTTTATATCACTTCTTGAGACAGCATGTGATGAAGGACAGCCAAAAACAAAATAGTCTGATATGCAGGATGAGGTATGACCCCCCCCCCCCGAAAGGAGGAATTTCCTTCCACTGCCATCTGTAAACCTGATGAATGATTTTCAGAACTCATTTGTCTAAAACAATCTGTTGCTAAAGAGAAAAATGGAGATTCAGGCATTTTGGAAGAGAAAGAGGACCAGGGTGGGAGGGCGTCACAAGGTCTCTTGAATAGTCATTCAGACTTGTTAGAGTGTCTTTGGTTTTGGGAGGTTCGAGACTTCTGTTTGGAACCCATTTGCCACTTCTTAAATATCGAATTACCTGAATTCTGTTGAGATTGTTTATTCTGTTTTTTGCCAAAACTTGATGAGGAGAAAGAAAATCCCATGGACAATTTGGAAAAGGAGTGCTGAAAAAACTTAGAGATTTCCTGGATCATTTTGCCTGTTTCATCACACTTTTGAACAACTCTGCAGCATAGGGGCCAACACTAAATCTCTATTCAAGGAAGAATTGAATATCTCATTGTTAACATCATCTAGAAGGTTCTAAGAATGCAGCCAAGCAAAACTCATTAAAACCATAACAGTGGCTATAGCCCTGGAGGAAATATCAACAGAGTCATACACACCTGCAAACAATGAGTAGTGACCTGTACAATAGAATAAACTAATTTATTTAAAGCATATTTTTATTCTGAAGAAGAAATTGTAGATAAAACATTCCTCTTACTGTCATGATATGTCAGAATAAACTTTAACTGATAGGCAAGTCAGAAATATTAATACCTGACAATGCATATTAGCATATGACTGTAGTGTTGGCAAATAGCAGGTTTGACAACATATGTCAAAGTAATGCCACTGATTAAAAAGTTGTTTTAGGAAATGGTACATGTAGATGATACATTGACCATATTTGTAACACTCATTTGGTGGAAGACCATATATCCACTGAATGATAAATGTGTTATGAAAGAACACTAAGAGAATATGCCAGAAAGAATGGATACTCAGTGTCATACTCCTAAAAAGATGGATGACCAAAGCTGCACCTAAAGAAGTATCAATGACCTTTGCCATATGCTAAGAAGGACAGATGGTTAATATTGTTCAGAAAACTAGTGATGAAGCAGTAGAATTCAAGATGGAGAACTTTTGTCAGAGGCAAAGTTATGGAATGGGTAATCCAGGCCATTGTTCCAATTCTGAAACAGGTCCACATGTGCCATCACATGCACCTTAAGACATGCCCTCAGAGACTGAGCTTGTAATGAGTATACTCTGGATTATACAGTTCCAAAATGCTATACCTCTAATCAGGTATTATTGTGATAGTCAACTACTATTTCACTTTAAATAAATATACAGATAGATCTAGCTATATCTAGTTCTCTCTCTCTCTCTCTCTCTATATATATATATATATATATATATATATGTGTGTGTGTGTATGTTCGATCATTATTCTCTCTGTCTCTCTCTCTCTATATATATATATATATATATATATATATATATATATATATATATATATATATATATATATATATATATGGAATCACTACTTAATACCGAATGTACACAATCCTGAAGCCCACAATACCGAGACCAGAATCCCTAAACCCCACATTACCGACATGTTAAAAGCACGAAATTCAAAATCGCGAAAGTACTACATACATACAGCACACACACAAACATATACACAGCCTCCCCCCATAACCAAACAAACCACCCTACACTAAAGATAAGCAGGGGGGCTTCGCACCCTGCACCCCCCCATGTGGGGGCTGTGCCCCCCACATCCCCGACTTTAATATTCCAACTCTGAAATCACACAGACATACACACAAGGCAAACTCACACCCATACATTATAGCCCCTCACACACACACACACACACACACACACACACACACACACACACACACACACACACACACACACACACACACACACACACACACACACACACACACACACACACACACACACACACATACTTACCTGAACCACAACACCAAAAGTGCTAACTCAAAATCCCTTACCATCGGGATTTTGAATTTCACACTTCTGGTCTTTTGGTAATGTGCGGTTTTGGCTACATAGTCTCGAGCTTTTGAAATTCGAGATTTCAAAAGTTCGAGATTTAGTAGTGTTCCCATATATATATATATATATATATATATATATATATATATATATATATATATGTATATATATATATATATATATATATATATATGTGTGTGTGTGTGTGTGTGTGTGTTCAATGTGTATTATTATCTTGGAGCTTTTCTTCCCGGGCCTCCACTGAAAATGGACATATATCCAGTCTGACTATCCCGGTCAACAAATGTAAAATAAATAAATAAATATAGACAGATATATCTATCTACCTATACATGCACACACATCTATCTAGCTAGCTGTCTAGGCATATATTATATATATGTAATGAGAGGAAGTTTAGAAGATCTGTGCACCACAGTCATGACCACAAATGCATGTTTTATCCTGTGGACTTCTCTCTGTAATATCACCATGTCAAAGGAAAAAACTTCAAAGACCAATGCATGTAAGGTTCAGTTAAGGCACATTTAATAACTTGCAGCAAGGAGACAAAAACATGCAAATACAAGATTTTGCCTAACTACTAACAGGAAGTATGCTATTCTTATGCTGTTTTACAAGACATGGCCTTCTATGGCTGATGTAATCAAACACAACTTTCAGTATTGCTCTACAGCAGATGTTACTCAGATTTTCTGCTGACATGACTAGATTTGTGAGAAACTTTTTGGCCTTGGTGGGCACTAACCCATTACAGGCCCCTATTGTACAATTCTAATACATGTGTTACATTTCAAGGTACTTTTCTAACTCAGGCATAAGCAAATGCTTATTACAGTTCATATTTTCAAGCAGTCTTTGTTCTAATTATCTATAGCTTCTACAGCTGTGTATTTTCTCACAGCATAAGCGGAACTTCTTGTCTGAGCCTCATAACATTTATACAAGTAATATTGTTCTATTCATTATTTTCTGACACAAGCAGAAATCATCTGCTTCTTAGTAAATTTCCAAGCATAAGCAAAGATTTTAGCTGACAATACAAGGTCAGAAAGCATCTGCAGTTTGTCCAGATTTATGCAGTATGAAATAGAATAAATGTGTTAACCCTTTTCAAGCTCTAAATGCACTAAGCATATTACTAATACACACATTAATACATATTTTTCTGACACTTCCCCCTTTTTAATACTTTTATTCTACTTTCAAAATAAGCATAAACAGTTTTTTCTTCTCCTAACCTCTTCCCACTCAGGATTTGCAGTTAAGAGAGTAATTCAGTTTAAACTTATGAAAGCATTTCAGTTTTTCAATAGTTCTTCAAACTCAGCACTTTGATATAAGGTTTCAGAAACTGACATGTCTATAAAGTCTTTAATCAGTCTTTTCATGCAGGGGATACCACAACAAACACATACTCCCAATAGGAGCATTCCTACACAAATGGCAATCAGGATGTTCATTAGGATGGTACCCCACCCCCCAAACCATTTCTGGAAAAAGTCTGTCAGTGAGTTTGGGCCTGGTTTGGTCATGGCCGACACTTGCTGAATTACCTCAAGATGATTGTCTATCTCATGTTTATGGTCAGGAATATACGAACAGCATTCTTCTTGGATTAAAGCGCAAGTACCACCTCTCACTGCTAGGGTGAAGTCAAGAGCCATGTGGTTTTGAAGCACTACAGTTCTCATGGCATTCAGTTCATCAGTCACCAATTCAAGGGTGGAAAAAGTTGCATTGTTCATCACTTCAAGAAGTTTAGACAGTTTTCTCAGCTCCTAGATCGATTTCACTGCTCCATATGCTGGTAATATGCCTGCCCATGATATAACACTATCACTCAAGTCCATGTGTGTCAGTCCATTGCCTATAGAATGATGGTTTTTCCAATGCGCATAGATTTGCCCCACTAGATTTACAGGTTTCTTGATGACTTCTCGGACATTCCGAATTTTTCCTCGAGGCAAAACTGCAGTGTGTCGTATGACCGGAACCAGGTAGCCCAAAAAACAACTGCCGGGCCAATTCTTAGGTAACCATTTGTATGCCTTTCTGCCACACACAAAATAACAGTCCTCCACTTTAGTAGTAACCTTACTGCGAATATACACTTGCCCTGCATGAAACATTTTTTTATCAATTATAGATAGTTGCTTATAAAGAACAGAATTATGTTTTACTTCATCAAGTGTTTTGTGCATCAGTCCAAGAAATGAATCATAATTTGTATTACAATAAAAATCTGCATTGTTACCTTTAGTGTAACATTTATAAGGAGCAGTCACATTGCAATTGCTCCAACCCACCTGAACAGTATCATTTTTATAAAAACACACAGTTCCCTTTTGTGGAACAGACAAGTACAATGCTATTTTATCTTGTGATGTAATGGTTGAGGTAGCATAAATCAAGTTTTCCCAGGTCTCATTGACCCCTAGGGGGACCGTAGTCATTAATAACCCCCTGTATGCTGTCGGCAAAGCTGTGCAAATCCAGCAATTTGAAACATTGAAAGTCTCAGCATACACATATTTAATTGCCTGGTAAGTCTTAAAGTTTGGATGCCAGTCTATGAGTAATGCTTCACGTTTATTCAGTTCAGTCTGTGTGGCTGGGAAAAGGAAAGGCCACAACAAAAAGATTATTGTCACTAGTACAGTTAACAGGATGATTATGCAATACTTCTGAGGAAAGGGTTGTTCTGCATTCCTGTTTCTTCTGGACTCTATCATTTTTACTTTTGGCATGTAACAAGATTTTTGTCCAGTTCAAAGTTTTTGACTAGTTTGCAGTGTGTCAGGTGGATCCAGGAGGTGCACTCCGCTATCTTGACTGCAGTGGGTGTTGACAGAAGCACTTGATATGGACCTTCCCACTTTGGTGATGCCCAATTCTTCTTCTTTACTGTCTTCACCCAGATCCAGGTACCCGGGGGCACTGCCACTTCTGACGGTCTGGTTTGTTCTTTATCTAAAACAGAATTTGACTGCAGCAGATGTTTAGAATTCAACAGGTTTCTCATATACTCAGCTAGTGTACTGTCATCTTCCTGGTCTGTGGGCATGAGAGATTTCCACTGAGGTATATAATAAGCCCTTCCAAATAGTTTTTCAAAAGGAGTCAATCCTTTTGCATTCGGAACAGTTCTCATGCTCAACAGTGCCAGGGGCAGACAGTACACCCAATTTCTCTGTGTTTCTACTATTAACTTCCTTAGCTTACTCTTTAAAATCCTCATTATGCCTCTCTACTAACCCTGCAGATTGTGGGTGATACACACAATGATTTTTTAAAGAAATACCAAAATGTTTACTTAACTGTTGTATGGTCTGGTTTACGGAGTGTGTGCCATTGTCACTGTAGATCCTTCCAGAATGCCGAATCTAGAGATGATTTCTTTAATGAGAACTTTTGCCACCGTTGCTGCATCTGGATTTTTAGTCGAAAAGGCTTCCACCCATCTGGAAAACCTATTTACAATGACAAGACAATACTTCTTATTTTCACATTTGTTCAATTCTATAAAATCCATACAGATAGTATGAAATGGATATGGTGGTGTAGGGAAACTCCCTTGCTTGGGCTTTAATGCCCCTTGTGCATGATATTTATTACAAACGTGACACATCGAACAAAAATTTTTAGAGTAGTTTAAGAATCCGTATGTCATGAACACTTGGTTCACCAGCTGTACCATCCCCCCTGTTGAGACATGGCACTGCCCATGGCTCAACAAAGCTGCATATCTAAACAAATTAGATGGCAATATCGGTTTCCCTTCTTTAGAGATGTACAGCCCCTTTTCAAGAATTGCTCCTCGTTTTACCCATCTTTGTTTTTCAACTTGTGTAGTAAGTGTCTGCATTGTCTTTAACATTTCTAAGTCTAAAATCTCAGAAGGTTGTAATTCCTCATTCAAAAGAAATACTTCTGAAGCTGCCTGCTTTGCAGCTGTATCAGCTCTAGCATTACCTTTTGAAATCATGTCCTGTTGCTTGGTTTGAGCTGTGCATTTACAAATAGCTACTTTCTGAAGTAACTGAATAGATTCTAAAAGATCTAAAATAAACTGTGCATAATTGATTGGTTTTCCAGTAGATGTTATCATTCCTCGATTTTTCCACTGTTGCGCAAAAACATGTACAGTAGAAAAAGAATACTGGCTGTCAGTAAAAATGTTTACACATTTACTCTTTGCTAAGGTACATGCCCGTGTTAAGGCAATCAATTCTGCTGCCTGTGCAGATAAATTGTGTGGTAAAGATTTCGCTTCTATAATGTCAGTATCAGAGACTACTGCATATCCTACTAGATTCTGTCCTGCAGGACCCCTTTTGCATGAGCCATCCACGTAGTATGTCACTTTGGCAACATCCAAGGGGACATCCGTGAGATCTTTTCTAGGCAGTATCTTTTGCTCAATTACCTGCAGGCAGCTGTGTGGTGTGCCATCTGCAGGGGCTGGGAGCAAGGTAGAAGGGTTCAAGGTCGTACATCATTCAATTGTCATATGAGGTTGGCTCAACAATATAGTCATACAGGAAAGATGCCTAGCAGGGGAAAGATATGCTACCTTCTCTTGCAGTAAAATAATCGTGATTGCATGAGGCACTCTCAATGTGAGAGGGTGGAACAAAACTACTGAGGCCGAAGCCTGTACTGCCATTGCAGCTGCAACTACTGCTTGCACACAGTGAGGTAAAGACCATGCCACTGGGTCCAGTTGTGATGAATAATAAGCAATAGAGCGTTGCTTGTCCCCATGCTGCTATGTTAACACTGATGTCATATAACCTTGCTTACAATCTACAGTTTGGAAAAAATGTTTATGATAGTTTGGTAATCCCAAAACTAATGAGGACGCTATTAACTGTTTCAGTTTGCAGAAAGCAGATTCTGCTTCTGGTGTCCATTGTAACAAATCCTGTGCTGCCATAGGCTTATAAATCAGGTTAGTCAGTGGTGCAGATTCCAAGGCATAGTTTGGAATCCAGCTCCGACAAAAATTAGTCGTACCCAGGAAGGACATAATTTCCTTCTTGGTAGTGGGTTTTGGTGTTTGCAAAATCGCTACTTTTCCGTCCTCATCTAATGTCCTACCCTCCTTGGATATTACATATCCTAGGTATTTAACTAGTTTTTTCCAAAGCTGCAGTTTATTTTTGTTTACTTTATGTCCTTCAGTGGCTAAAAATTGTAATAGCGGTATGGCATCTTCTTTACAATCTTGCTGGGTGGGGACCGCCAGCAGAATATCATCAACATAAAGTAAAATCTGACTACCTCTTGGTGGGGTAAATTCCACCAAGTTACTTGCCATTTCTTGTGAGAATATTTTCGGACTTTCACAATATCCCTGTGGTAGTCGCGTATATGTATACCTTTTCCCCTGAAATGTGAATGCAAACCAATACTGGCTGCTCAGGGTGTATCGGTATCGAGAAGAACGCATTGCTGATATCTACCACAGAAAAATATTTCTGTTGAGGTTTTAAATCATTCAAGCAGGGTGTGTGGGTCTGGCACCGTAGCTGCCCTTGGTATTACTGCGTCATTTACAGCTTGTAAATCTTGGACCATATGCCATTTTCCATTTGCTTTCTTAACAAGAAATAAGGGTGTGTTACATGGTGAATAAGAAGATTCCACCAGCACCCCTTCCTTAAGTAAAGATGCTATAATAGGTTTGATTCCTACCTCTGCATCTTTTCTTAAGGGATACTGTCTTTTCTGTGGTCTAAATGCTGATTTTGGTGTAATAGTAACTGGTCCCACTGTACGAATAAGTCCTACATCTGATTTTCCTGTTGACCAGAGAGTTTCTGGTATATTCTGTAAGGCATTCTCTTCCTCCTTCAATAGGAGTGCTAATCAGCTGTCCTTGCTAGACTGCAAGTGTACAGCTGGGTGGGTCTGAGTTATCCATTTTAACTTCTGCATTTGTATTCCCTGTTCTGACAGTTCTAACTCTGTCTGCTTCTCCCAGCGCATAACCTTTTCTCCTAGGTCTACCCATTTTACATTCTTGTCCTTAGTTAGGCTAACATGTGGTAAACAATTAGATTTATAGAGTGCAAAGAACTCCTGGGGCAATGAACAGCTGGCTACACTGTTCCATTCCATGTCCCAGTACAGATTACGTAATATCAATCTGTTTGCACAATTTCTAAACAAATCTTGCTCATATTCCTTATCAGGTCCTGGTGTGTTACAATAATACAGAGTACAGTGCAACAAATGCTATTTATCAATGTCAAGGGAGGGGAACTTGCTGATGGCTACGTTCATCAACTCTTTGGTTACTGCCCCTGGACCAGCCGTAACCAAGTCCTGGCTGTATCAATAAAACATTTCACCCTCTGATTGCACTGCAAAGGTATCAATTTGTCGCTGTGCTTCCATACCCTGCACAGTCGGAACTACCGCTATACTAAATAGCTGCATAAGGTCTCTGCCCAAGAGATTCACTGGGCACTTTGCAGAAACAACAATTTTGCTTTTCTGGGTCAGTCCTGAAACAGGATCAGTTATTGCAATATTATGGGAGAGGGGCTCTCGATACAGCTGTCCATTAGCTGCTTTCACTAGTATGTAATCAGGTGACTCTGAATTCTCTGGCGGTTTGGAGGGATGTATCAGGGTCCGTGATGCCCCTGAGTCACACAAGAATCTGACTTCCCTCCCTTCTACCAGGAGTGTAACTTCTGGTTTTGTGTCTGCTAAATAGAGCTCTAAACTCAATAAAGCTAAATCCAATATTTCATTTTCTTCACTATCCGTGACTTCCTGCACTTCCTCTATTTCTTCTGTCACATTCTCTACTCCCTGTATCACATTGTCATTTGTCCTATCTCTGCTATCCCCTTCTAGTGATTCCTGACTATCATATAGTCAGTCCTCACCCTCCCTGTCTTCCGTGGTTGCCTTCTTGTTTTTCTTGCAATCCCTTGCCAAGTGTCCCATTTTACCGCATTTAAAACATTCACCCCTTTTCTTTCACCCTTCAAAGTCCTCTGATTGCTGATCAGATTGTTTGTTTCCCTGGGAATTTCTCTTGCCCTTTTTCTTGGACTGTACTACATAAACTTCTGCTCCATCTTCTACAGAAAATACTTGGGCTTTCTTTTTCTTTTTGCTATTAAAATGCCTTTCGGCATGCCTAGCATATTCAAGAAATGACTGTAATCTGTTTGTACGATGATCTACCATGTGCTTTGTAATAAAACTGCTTATGGGTGCAATGCTGCCTTTCAAAAATGCATTCTTTAGCTGCTGCTCATATGGGGAATCATGTGTCTGATCTTCAAGTACCTGCATTCCACAATGGTTATTAAAACATTCTAACAGTCTGGCATAATATCTGTCAACAGTTTTGCCTTCTTGTTGGATGCATTGATCAATGCAAGTCCAGTCTGCCCTAGGCTTCCATTTCTCAGAAATTCGGTCTGTAAGACCTTTCACTCTGTTGTCTAGTTCTGTGCTATGTGGGAGGGGCCTGAGCGCAGCGTCACATGGATTCCAGTCGCCACTAATCATGTGCCAATCTGGTCCCACAATTTGTCTGACTACTTTTTCTACCTCTTCTCCATTTAAATGATAACTTAGCCTCATTCCTTGCAAATCTTCTAAGAACTTTCTAAAATTAACTTTTGGGTTGGGAATTCCCTCAGTGGCTTTCCGGATGTCCTCCGGAGTCCAGGGTCTATACACTAGAATAGTTGGGTCCTGACCTTCTTGTCCTGCCTGAGGATTAGGCACTTCTATAAGCGGATATATTTCTTCTTCACTCATAGATCATGAATTCCTACCCATTTGATATAGCTCAATGTCTCCTTTTGAGTTTCCTGCCCGTGTTTGAGACCTGGTCTCGACGGGATCTCTAATAAACAGTTTTGCTTTTGTAGTATCTCTATTTACAGTGACAGCAGGATATCGCGGGGGTGGACTAACTTGTTCACTCACCTCATATTCTGGTAAGAGAGGTGGAGGGGCCAATGCTATTACTAAGTTATTGTCCTCCTTTTCTAAAAACATTGCTTTTGAATTATTGCTTTTTTGTTCCCTACGGTTTACTTCCTCAATCCACCTGTGTGCCTGAGGAATTCCTAATTGACGTTGCTTTTTTACCCGACCTTTAGAATTGGTTTTAAGCTGTTTGACAAGTTTGACAAGTGAGGATTTTTCTAATTTACCATCAAATTCATACTTATTAACCCATTTTGAATAGTATTTAATATTATCAGCACACTGTGACTGCATGTATTTTGCGTCTTCGGTTAACGGCGGATTTTGGGATCTTTTTGTGCAATTATTACCCATTCTGTTCTACCCTTTTAATCATTACGTAACTCCTTATTTTTTAACGTGGTACCACGGATTTTGTTATAGTCTCTTCAGAATGACTGCCTACTTGCTCTGTTTCCCTGATCTATGACAAGACAGTAATCTTTTTTGTTCCTGACTTGTATAAACAAAGTCGTAACAAAACAATACAAATCTAGTCCCTGATCTAAAACAGAAAAAAAAGATAGATTCACCTTACCTGAGCCTTCGTGATTGATCACCTGGTTCATGTAAACCCATCCTTCAGTCGCAGATCAGAAAGTGTCTGGTCTCTTTTGTATGACAATTCAGTTGGAGGGCTTTTCAAATAAGAAGAACCGATGTGGTTTCTTCCCCATACGGTTTCAAGCCATCTGGCCTGTCTGATCCGAGGCGAAGTGAGGGTTTCCGGTCTGAAGGACCAATCTGTCGAAGGAAAAAACTGACATTATATTTAAGAACTGGGAATTGTTCAGGGCAGACCCAGACATCTATAATAAAACGGGCCCTTGCCCAAAGATTGTATACAAAAAAAAAAAAAAAAAAAAAATTTTTTGAGTTTAAAGGAAGGAGACATCGAAGGTAGGAACATACAAATGTCAGATTTTTGTTTTATGTAAATATATGTAAGAGGGTTACAATTTTTAATTGTTTATACAAAATAGGAAAAAAAAGGTTCAAATTCTAATTTTGTCATCATCATTTTACTTTACTTAGCTAGATGCCAAATGTCCGCCTTCTATATTGGTAACAACAACCATAGTTTTAAATTTATAGCATAGATCACATTCAGTTAAAAAAGAGGTGGTCGTGAGACCGGCAAGTAAGATTGTATGCTTATTGCTATCCAGGCTTAAAACATACTTGTTTTATACATTGCTAGTAGCATACTTGAAGATTATAGATTATATTTTTATGTTTTTTGTTATCTTGCTTTTTTTGCTTTTATATCCTCGTGTAAGCTTTTTTGAACTTAAATTGATATAAATTAAAAATAGGCTCTCAGGATAAGTATGTAACACACAATTATTATATAAAAATGTAATTGTTTTTTTTTAAAGTGAGATTCTGTCTGATGAAGTCGGTCGGGACCTGACCTGACAATTTTATTTCAATTTTTCTGTTCTTCAGTTTTTTTTTTTTTACTTGGTGTCACTGGTTACGGTCTTTTTGGTTTATTTAAAGGAAAAAACTTCAAAGACCAATGCACGTAAGGTTCAGTTAAGGCACATATAATAACTTGCAGCAAGGAGACAAAAACATGCAAATACAAGATTTTGCATAACTACTATCAGGAAGTATGCTATTCTTATACTGTTTTACAAGACATGGCCTTCTATGGCTGATGTAATCAAACACAACTTTCAGTATTGTTCTACAGCAGATGTTACTCAGATTTTCTGGTGACATGACTAGATTTGTGAGAAAAGTTTTGAGAAAAACAACCTGGCCTTGGTGGGCACTAACCCGTTACAGGCCCCTATTGTACAATTCTAATACATGTGTTACATTTCAAAGTACTTTTCTAACTGAGGCATAAGCAAATGCTGATTACAGTTCATATTTTCAAGCAGTCTTTGTTCTAATTATCTATAGCTTCTACAGCTGTGTATTTTCTCACAGCACAAGCGGAACTTCTTGTCTGAGCCTCATAACATTTATACAAGTAGTATTGTTCTATTCATTATTTTCCTGACACAAGCAGAAATCATCTGCTTCTCAGTAAATTTCCAAGCATAAGCAAAGATTTTAGCTGACAATACAAGGTCAGAAAGCATCTGCAGTTTGTCCAGATTTATGCAGTATGAAATAGAATAAATGTGTTAACCCTTTTCAAGCTCTAAATGCACTAAGCATATTACTAATACACACATTAATATATATTTTTCTGACACACCACAAGTGAGCAGCAGTATTTATTGTTCAGTGTAGTTATTGATAAAGTATATGCAGTGACTCTTGGATGATAGGGACACAACAGAATTAACAAGAAATAAAACGAGGAATTTCACATTTAACTAATGAGCTATGAAGCTACAGTAGTAATGATGGTGTTGACATGGTACAAAAAACGTATACATGCCACCAGAGCGTGCTATTCTAAAAAAACATCTCTTTGTATTTCTCTTTATTTAGATAATGAGGAGGCCATGACTACCTCAGCATCAAAAGAATCAACAAGGATGTCTGCTTGTGAAAATATGGCCCAGTCACTTCATCTGAAAGAAGAGATAAGTGAAGGTAAGGTCTATTCATCAATTCCCAAAGAACACTGGATATAGAAATATATGTTGTACTGAAGAAGTTATTGGATGAACAGTGTTCTAAGTATGTGTCAATAAAATATAAAATAAAATAAAACAGATGAGTGATTCTGTTTGCTGAATGCATAGTGAAACAGAAACATGGAACATTCAGAATATCTTGACCTAATTTTTGGATTATAGTTGTTCCTGTTATTAATTGCCTCAGCTGTTCGCAGTTCTTTGCAAAGTTGAAACTAAGGCTTGAGTAGCACGCTGTGTAATATAGACAAATGATAGAAATGGTTCTATCAGTAGGTAGAATGCATGAGAGAACAGACAAACTGCTAACATGTAAATGGTGTTTCACATATAGAGCTCTTATAAGGGATAAGGTTTGATTGCGGTTTCACTATGACACTTGGGGGAAATATCTGTACTGAAGGATGTGAGCACAGGCTGACACTGTCTCCATAGTAGGACAGAGACCTTGGAACTGCAGAGTTACCAATACCAGAATTACTAAATAATGAATTTAAAATATCAAAACTTAATGTAGCTGAAGCTTACTTAACCAAGTCTGAGAAGATACAACCTCAGACTCCATATATTTAGTTGGAGATATGCAGGGAATAATCCAGGAAATCATATAGTGTTTGCACATGACAAAAAATGTCACAGGACAAGGTTTACAATACATTGGAAATTACTGTACAACAGATGCTCTGCTTTTAATATGGATTTTGAAATAGTCAAAGAAAAGGGAAAAGGTCAATTGTACTTGTATTCCCACATTTCCATTTTGTCCAAACTTGTCCACTTTGGTTTTGGTATATACAATGCTTAGGGTATGGGAGAGCTTTCCCCACATCAAAGTGGATGCAAGGAGGTTTATGGCCAGGCAAAAATACTTGTAAATGAGTGTTGTGCAACATTCTTAGTACATGCTAGTATATGTATCTATATATATATATATATATATATATATATATATATATATATATATATATATATATATATATATATATATATATATATATACACACATATATATATATATACATATATATAGATATATATATATATATGTATATATATATATATATATATATATATATATATATATATATATATATATATATGTATATATATATATATCTATACAGAGAGAGAGAGGGAGATTTTTGTATATTTAGATGTCCTTACACCTATTAATCTCATAGCAGATAAATGATATGCTGTTAATCATGTCAACTTCAGTATGTTGCAGATGTGCAGTCTCCAGTTATATTTTCCTGTCCCAACAGAATGAAGTTTTGTTATTTTAATTTCAGACTTCTAGAATTCAGTCTTCTGATGTTAATCATAATTAGTATAGCTTCCCAGCAAACTATTAACTTGAGGCTGCTGCCTATTCCTCTGAATTTTGAAACACTTAGGTTAAATGCCCTGAGACATCTGCATCAGTATAACATAATCATAATAGGAAGAGTAAAACTAAACTTCATGAGGCAAGTACTGTATTAGCAACCTGTAAGAAAAGCTACTAGAATTCACTAAAAGATGGCCAGTTATTATAAAAGGGATTTAAAACTGGTACGTCCCTCAAACTTACCATTTGCAAAGGTAAGATCAACTGTTTGCTTATAGTTGCAAATAATTCATAATTAAACAGTATGATCCACAGGAAATACTCCAGGTACAGTAAACAATTGACAATACCCCTATTCAAATCACAGCTAGATACAGGCCTCCAACTCTGACTCAAGATATCCACTCCACCTATCTGGACCTCTTCAAATCTATCAAGATTCAACCCTTTACCCTGATCCTGGTTGACTTTAGCTATCCAATCATAGACTGCAAGAAATACACATGCCAACACACAAATACCTAGAGATTATTTGATTTCGTCAATGCAAATGCCTTGGACCAGTTGGTTAACATCCCCACAAGAGAGGAAAATATCTTGGACTTGGTATTAACTAACATGAGTAACCACTGCAGCATCCTTACAGTGTCATTATCCCTTGTAAGATCTGACCACAAAGCAGACACCTTCGAGGTCACCATCTCCCCTGACCCCCCCCCACCCCCCAGCTAGGGTCTAACAAATAAACTTCTCCAAAGCTGATTGCAACCTCCTGAGGGAAGGTATAAACAGCTTCACAGCCCCCTCTCCCTCCACAGGAACTGGTACATATGTACAAACCTACACCAAAGTGCTATATGAGCATGTATATAGCTGCATGGAATCAGGAATATCAGACAGGACAAAATCATCCTCCTCAAGGAAGAGTAAACCTGTCTGGTGGGCATCTACAATAAATAAACTCTATAATAAAAGGAAGAAATTGCTGTCCAGGACCAAGAAGGAGCAGGTGTCTAATTGGAAGCAATCTCTCTTTAGCATGAACAAGCAAATACAAGCACTAGTGAAATCCTTCAAAGCAAACTTTGAGTCCAAACTGGCCACATCTACTAAAGACAATAATAAGGCTTTTTTCACATATATCCACAGTCTCAAGGGAAGCACCCAGATCTGCTCAGAACTGGTGGTCAAGGACACCCCATACCCAAACCCTATAGATATAACCAACCTGCTGGCAAACAGGTTCAGTGAAAACTTCACTCTTCTGTTCCCCCCATCAGTAAAGCAGGACATCCCCAGTACCTGCCCCCCTCCCCCAAAAGTAAGAACAGCAGTGGACTCAGAGCTGAACCAGGATGCACACCCACTCCCACTGGGAGTCTCTCATTGGGTCCTTGTTCATTGCCTGCACTAATTCCACCAATGTTTCTGGTACTTAGGACCATCACAGGACTGCAAAATCACCTTTCTTGGGACCTTGTCATATGATTTCTCCAAGTCTAGGAAAGACCAGTTGGATGATTTCCTCATATCCGGAATCTTTTCCATATCTGTCTTATTGTAAATATCAGGTCGTCTGTGCTGCATCCTGATCTGAATTGAAAATGCTCATCTCGCATCTTACTTTCTACTATTATGTATATTCATTTATGCATTACAGTCATTTAATACCTCTGTACTGCCCACACCTTTGCTCTTATACAATGGTACTAGAATGTTTACTCTCATGTCATCTAGGATATGCCTTTCTTTCTATACTGCCATGCATATCCTCAGGAGCCATTTCTCCCCTAACTCACCCAACATCTTGATGATCTCTGTCATGACTTCATCTGAGCCTCTTACTTTCATTGACCTTATTTTCCATAGTTGTGTTCTTATTTCATCCAGCCTGGGTCCACTTTTTCTTTCATCATAGGCTGTGTATATGGCAGTACAGCTCATATGGGGTTTTTGTCATTTAGAAGCTGCTGAAAGTACTTCTTCAACCTGCCTTTGATGTCCACTGGACTGGTGAGCAGATTGTTGCTGGCATCCCTTATGAGTAGTCTCTGATGACAGTCTTCATTACATTTTTCTGTTTGCCTTGAAACCTTCTGTATTTTGACACCAGCTTTCCTTATCTACCATATTTGTATATGTAGCTTGGTCACATATCTGTTCTATAGTATTCGCATGTACTGTTTTGAGATGGTACCATTCTTCTTCAACATATTTTCTTTTTCCTGAGGTACTAGAGCTCTGAGTATTTCCCTGAACTCCTGTGCTTTTGCACCAATCAGCTTGCAGGTCTTCAGCCTGGTCTCTGCTGACCTTAGAGCTGTTTCCACCTACTGCTTGAAGTTGATTGTGGGCAATACTGGGTTAAAGTGCGGACCAGCAGTTCCACTGAAGATTACTCCCCAATATGTACCAACTGCAATGGTCTTTCCTTACTAAGAGTTGCAATGTTGATGACTCTTGTATATGATCTTGTAACAGTCTTTCTTGGTGAACCATGTGGTGGCCACCATCAAGCCATTTGCCTGACAGATGAGCCATTAAACTGAAGCCCCATCTGCCTGAGTTGGCGGTAGCTCAGGCAGAAGTGAAAAATCACATGGCACTTATTGGAATGAGCAAGGATCCTTTATTTAATACAACATAAAAAATATTTACATATTTACAAACTTTACATATTTACAGCAAATATATACACATTTGTATTTCTTACAATTTATCATTTTTATAATAAAAATCCTCATTATTATTCTTGCATAACTGATCCCAACTCCTGTTTCCATAACTATAATCTGATTTTTTACAATATATCTGGCTAAATCCATTTCTTATTAAACAAAATTTCATTTGGTCTTCCATTTCAAATAACCCATATTACATAAAATGAGTTCTTATCTGCAATTATCACATATTTTTTCTTATTATTCTTATAATTTACATATATAATTATATTCACATCTATATTATTTATGTCATTAATATTTTCAAAACAATTCTTCACACTTTTTCCACAGTTTCACCACCCTTACATTTATATATGTATATATATATATATATATATATATATATATATATATATATATATATACTCTGTTGTCTCTTCCTCCCGACAAAATAAACACTTTGTTTCAATTTACTTTTTATATGACATATTCCCCTTTATTGATAACGTAGGCATTACCAGTCTCCATAGGAAATATTGACACTCACCTTTCTTTAATGGCTTCACATTATTATGCTACATCCTTCTATTTTTCGCTGTATCATGAATTTTTATTTTCCATGTTAATATCTTTCCTTGATAATTTTCAGTTTTTTCATTTACATATACTTTTTCTGTTTTTGTGTTTTCTTCATCTCACAGAATTCTTTGTACTTATATTTAATCATTCTCAGTATTAAATTCTTGCTCTCTTCCTTTACCCACTTTAATACTTTTACAAGTTTAAAGACACTGAATAATCAACTGTATTTAGTAACCCTAATCCCCCTTCATCTTCACTCATACACTACACACCTTTTTCACTGGATTTAATCTTGAACCCCATATGAAAGAAAATACCAATTGCACAATTTCCTTTTCTTATTTTGCTGGGATCATATAAACATTTGACTATATGCTGTTTATCTTCTTAATACTCCACAGAAGACCTATTTTGTTCATTTCTTTTATCTAACCCTCCCACTGTATCATAACTACATCCTTTTCCTAAAATGTTATTCCTAGCAAAGACACTTAATTCATTGAAAATTACACACGCCAATGTTCACTACATCACCCACACCCTTACTTTTATTTGTATTCAAGGTCATTCCAATTTTCCATAAATATCCATTCAAATAGCTCAACACTGCCCTCATCCATATAATCTTCTTAACAGCTACAACTATATTGTCTGCTTTGTCAAAACTACCAGAATCACCACCTCATTTTGATTCACATATCTGGCATCATTCATTTTGCAAGCTGTTTCACTCAATATTGCATTCATCACCAGTACAAACAATATTTCACTCATGGGATACCTTGTCTTATATTGCAATACATGCATATTTCTTTACTCAGCCACCCATTCACTAACGCTCTCACTCTATTATTCTGATACACTGACATACACATTTTCCTAATTTTATTATCTCTTCAATACTTCTCCATAACAAGCCATAAAGCATCAGGCCATAGTGCATTAAATGCCTTGCTAATATCACCTACCATAAGTTTCATATACTCCCTTTCACTTATAGAATCATCCACAATTTCTTTCACAACCAGTAACAATCATTGACATTTTATCCATTTTTACACCATATGTATATATATATATATATATATATATATATATATATATATATATATATATATATATATATATATATATATATATATATATATATATATATATATATATATATATATATATATATATATATATATTATATATATATATATATATATATATATATATATATTATATTTATATATATATATATATATATATATATATATATATATATTTTATATATATATATATATATATATATATATATATATATATATATATATATATATATATATATATATATATATATATATATATATATATATATCTATATTATATATATATATATATATATATATATATTTATATATGTATCTATATTTTATATATCTATATATATATATATATATATATATATATATATATATATATATATATATATATATATATATATATATATATTATATTATATATATATATATATCTATATTATATTTTATATATATATATATATCTATATTATATATATATATATATATATATATATATATATATATATATATATATATATATATATATATATATATATATATATATATATATATATATATATATATATATATATATATATATATATATATATATATTATATTTTATATATATACTTCCATAATATCCATTACCCTTCTTTCCATTCTCCTCTGTATTATTCTGATAAAAATGTTATAATCTGTGATGGGTCCCCAGATTTTTATTTCATTCCTCTAATCTTTCTTCCATATACATTTTAATATCCCACTGCATAATGCTTCATAAACAAAACCTTCCCTACAAACATTCATTCAGTACATATCCTGTTTGCCAGTCTATTGATTTCACGGACATTCCATACCCTATACCACCTGGGCCTGAGTCAGCATTTACTTGTGTAAGTTCTTCATTAAATTCACTAGTAGTAATTTTCTTTTTCATTTTCTTCTTTAACTCATTCTAGAAATTCCTTTACTTTCCATTCTCTCTTATTTTCTGTCTTTATACTCATAAATGTTTTCCCACATACTGTACTAAAATACTCATGACATGCTCTTGTGTGTGTTTTTTTTACCTCTCCTTTTATATATCTCATTTCTCTCATTATACTAATATCCCACTTTTCTATTTTACCCAAATATGCAAGTACCTCTTCCCTTCTCCCTTGCAAATAATATATCTTCCTAAAAGTAATGTATGTTTTTCCTTGATTTCTTTTATACTTTTTCTATTACATAATTACTCTTTTATGTTATTCTTAAAGTTATCTAATATATGTCTATAAACTTTTCCATGCTTCAAATTCTCTTCTTTTCTTATAGCATCCTGCCTGTGGAAAAAAACATTTTTTGTTTAATTTTTTTTTAAGTTCAGTCCACCACTCAGATCAGTTTTTTATAGAAGTCCTTCATGGTTACATGATCCTCTATAACTGCAATATTTCCTACTCTCCAGTTTCATTCCATAATTTCTCATTTATTCATTTTATCCTCTTTCCTATTTTAATATACTTCCTTTCTTTCAACACCTCCATACGTATTGTTAAATGGTCTGAAAAACTTTTCTCAAATGTATCATCATCTGCTACCCCCAAGCCTTCTGATAATACAAAATAATCAATTTTAGATCTAAGTACCACCTTCTATAAGTCCATTGACTTTTTTCCACACAGCTAATTTATCACATTTTTATCAAATTCTGTATGCTTTCATCTTTCTATGTTCTTTTGCTTCTTCCCTTGAAATCACAATTAATGTCCCATAAAATTACATTTGTCATGTTAACCACCACATAGTCCAATATGTGATGAAACGAATTCTTTCTTCCCTTGCTAGTTATATAGGCATATAATGCTCTAATTCTATAAACATGTTCCCCACTTCACATCTACAACATCTAGTATCTTCTCAGTTTCTTTATACAACACAGCTACTCTAAAACAACTTTAATTTCCTAAGTTCCATATTATATTTACATCCCAAAATGTTTCTGCTTGCAGTCTTTCTTCACTTGTCAGGAATTTTACATCTTTTAACATAATGATGGCCATATCACATTTAGCACACCATTCCAGTATCTCTATACTTTTTACAGTGTAAATAATATTGTTTACATTACTGAAAGTAGTCCAAAATTGTTGTTTTTCTTTCTTTTTAAGTTTAGGGGAAACATTGTTAAATTTTCATGTTCTTATTTTTACTCTTTCCCTTATTGAACATTTTTTCTGAGTTTATGTATAAATAATCATTGATCCTCAGAATTCACTGCTTAGAACTTCAGAAAATTATTAGTATCAATCCTTTTTCCTGACCTCCCTTCCCACATTCAGTCTACCTTGTCCTTTTTTCCCGTCCATATTTTTTCTTTAACAGTTTCTTCTTCACCTTGCTCTCCCTTTCCCCCAGCTTCTTGTTGTCCTTTCTTATGTGTGTTTTCTTCCCTTTCCCCTTCTTTTTCAATATTTACTGTCTTCTGTTGTCAATCCATCCAAATGGCTTCCATTTTTCTTTTGCAAAACCTGCATTCAACCATACACCTTGTCTATGTCCTTTCTCCCCATACTGGTTACTTTGTAACTGCCATAATCATTAATTAAATGAGAGAAAATCTCTACAAAAGAAACATTACTTAGGCTGTTCAGCATATCTTGATGCCCTCTATGACCAGCCACAAAAATAATAGTTGTCAAATGTCTCACAATGCTTTTTCTTTTTCTTTTTTTAAACACCTTCCAACCTCCACCCTCAATTCCATAAATTTCTCTCATCTCTAACTTACACAGTTTTATTAACAATTGCACACAAACCCTGCATGCATTTTTAGCATCCTCTTTTTCCAGTTCATCAGTTCTAAACTGCAAGTTTATCAGTTCTAAACTGCAAATTAACATGTCTTATCATTTAAGTTATGACCATAAGACAAATAATTGTTCCACTGATAAACGCCCTTCTTTTTGTGCACAGTTTCAGAAATTGTATCATCAGCCCATCAATTTCAAATATTAAGTCACAAAAAGTCTCTGCGCCTATGTGTATAAAAGACTGAATATCTTGAGCTTTAAAACACTGAACAATTACTAAATGGTTCCGTACATATCTGTCTATTACAGTATCAAGTTTTTGTTCTTATTCTTACACATCACCTTACAAATTATATATATACCAGCTCCAAGGTCACACAACAGTGGGGAAAAGACATATACTCCCTGGTATAACTTCAATTTTATCAATATTTTAAATTTATATATTTTTAGCTGTCGATATTTTGCACTGTAGATATTTTTTGTCATATTAGTTGCTGATATTTAGGTATTTTAGATATTTAGTGGTATATCTGTCTACCTCTAAACACAGAAAGAGAGACAGAGGTGTGTGTGTGTGTGTGTGTGTGTGTGTTTATGTATGTACACACATACACATGTGTGCACACAGAAACACACACACACACACACACACACACACACACACACACACACACACACACACACACACACACACACACACACACACACACACACTGTGTATTTTTGTATTTTATACACTACCTTTGCTATGCCATTGAGAGTTCTGACATGTAAATACTTATGTTAAGCTTATTAGATCACATTATTGTCTCTGTCTCGCTCAATTTAATCAACTTATTATTAGTGTATCCTTTTTTTTGTCCTTTTCAGTGCATAAAACATATTTCTCTATTTTTAAGATTTATACATTTTGTTTAATGCTGTGGTCATGCCTTTTCTGCTCTGAATTGTTGCTCTCAGGCTGTGACTGAAAATGGATCCTCATGGATCAGTCCACTATCCCAGTAAACAAACAAACTAAAATATACATGATAGCAAGGTTGCAGCCAAATCAAGTCATCCACAGATGAACATAACATTAACCACACCAGAGCTTATTTTACTAACATTTCATACTATTTTGGTCATTTTAGACCTTTTGAGGAATCAAGTTATACAGGAATTGAATGAATACAGAGATATTGGTGCATATGTAACTTCTAACGTAACACTTAAAAAATACATATGTTGTTAAGGCAAAGGCCATACATGTCATGGACCTTCTGAGATATTTCGACCAGATCTATTGCAGTCCAAACAAAATTATTTACAATGTATAGTAAAGGCATAATTGAACATCACTCATAATTTTGTACATATTCATGAGGTGCCATCTTCATATAAGAGAGCATCCAAAGAAAATGTAGGACAATCACATATCATGAATGGTTTGCTAACCTTATTTTCTATTGGTTATCATTAGTTACTTGACAAGCAGTGCCTGGCATATCATGTACTTTATGATGAAGTAATATGACTTCTTTTCCAATATCGGTTTGCTGCAATCAGTGTGAATTGCTCATGGAGCAAATTTTACCTTTAAACTAGCAAAATGTAGAACCACTTTTAGAGCACTGTTTATCTCCCCAAATATTGTGAGATCATGGAACAGACTGCAGTTACAAGTATGGAAATGCAACTGACTAGAACCATTCAAGGCATCTTTAGATACTCAGTTTGGCTTGAATGTCTTCTGTATGACATTGGAGCCTGTGTCATGATAGTCTTTGACCATTACTTAGTTTACCTGTAACTATGAAATAATGAATGTCATTTTGTGTCAATCAGCTAATGTCATTCTGGAGAAATAGTACTTTATTATTCCTGCTTTATTATAATTCTTTATTTTTCCCTTTGTTGTACTGCTTCTATTTATTTAAGAAAGCATTTTTTTTACATTCTGGACTGGGTGCTGGATTATATACCAACATCATAACGGGTAAAACCAAGTGCATAATTATACCTGATAATATTGAAAAGTGTCAGCAGCACACTCTCAGTAGGTACAGATACCAGCTGCATGTGTCTGCATACAGTACACATCTTAAAAGGTGCTGATGCCAACAACTGCAAAAAAGGCTTACAGTAAATTGGGTGTGTAGGGCTGAAACTAGAGATGGCTTTCTTTGCTGCCATATTTAGGAGAATACATTTTTTTAAAAAATGTTTTTGTTATAATCAAATATTTTTAAATTGCACAGTGTACAATATTAAGAACACAGCATTCAGCTGCAGTGAAAGGAAGTGGTAAGTCAAGTCTGAAGAGCAGACAAATGCTTAATAAAATTATTTATAATTATTTATACAAAATCTTACTTTTTATAATGTCATTGCATGTGCAAACTGTATTTCATTTCATTTTGTTCCTCCTAATGTGACAGCTTTGTGATGTTGTATTTACCTGTTGACTCACGGACTGTTTAATACAATGTAATATAATATAGTGTAATATAATATAGTAAAACATAACAATACTAAATATATATATAGATAGATAGATATATAGATAGATAGATAGGTATTACATATATAAGATAATATATATTTATACTTGTACTGTAGATTAGTGTGGTACCTGTTAGTTTTATCATTTACCTAGCTATTTAAAGAACTATTGGCTGAAATAATAGTTTATCACTTTTCAGGAAGATTGTGCCTTATTAAATAAATATTTTATATTTCTTCATCTAGTTATCAGGCAGAAAATGCAGTAAATGGAAGTTGTAGCTGTTTGTGTTTTGCTAGCTGCATTTAATACTGTAGAATGACTACTGATACCTTTTTGTAAGGAATGTTTTAGTTATCATGAGTGTGCTAAATGATATTGTGCAATCAATATTTCAATGCTTTATTTTAAGTAGACATTATTATGTAATTTAGAATATATGTTTTCTGTTTAAATATGTATTTATAACCTATACCATAAAACAGCTTTACTGGAGAACAGGCTACATCCTTTTTATCTGGTGCCAGTCACAAAACCTACAGAGGTCATGCACCCAGCCGCAGAAGTTGTTTGCAAAGAAGACATTTAATTTACCTTCAGTCTATGCCCCAGCAATACTCATGAAAATTCAGCTGCATTCAACGACCCAGGATAGTGTTACAAGTGACAGTTTTTTTTTGTCCTCCACTGAGCTAGCATACATTTCCTTTTTTTTATGGCCTACTTATTTTTATCTGAGTTTTTGCAAAGTTAATTCACATTTTTTTGATAAACTAGTACACTTCCACCCAATTAAAAAAAATACTAAACATGCTCCACATAGTGAAATAGTGTCACATGTAACACAAGAACAACGTGTAATAGCATGCAAACTAGATTCATACCACAATAAATGAATAGAAAGCATGCTTTTGCAGTTGTTGAAATCTCATGGCATTATCAGTACATTTGTTAATTTAGTATACCTTAAATAATCACACTGAAGAAGAAAAAAATTGGTTCTGCTATGAAACATTGACTTTTCAAATACAGACAAGCTACAGGATGAAAAAAATACCAGAAGCTGAACTTTTATTTTTTTCCAGGGGACAAGCCCCACTGCACCCTACAATGTGGGTTTGGGAACCCCCCCACACCCTCGAACTTATATATACCAGCTCCATGGTTGCACCAAGTTGAAGTAATGAGAAATCTCCCAAAACAAGTGAATCATTACTGGCACACACTTAGAAACCACACCGCCAATGACTACCTATGGAAAACAGCATTCAGCATTATGAATTTTACCTCTTTTCTTTGTGCTACTAACACTCAAACAGTTTTACCTCAAGTTACTGTAGGGGAGCCAGAAAAGATATATAATGCATAAATCAGATGGCGAGTAGTGTAGAGATGACTTGTGTACCTTGTATGTAGCATAAACTAACATAGGAATATCGCCAACCTGGTTTCTTCATTATTGATAGATTTACCAAAAGCATTTTTGTACAGTATCTCATCATCATCATCTTCTTACTGAACGTTCTTCCCTCAGCCTCACCCAACCTTCTCTTTTATGGTTCTGTAGTTATCTGACTGACAGCAAGCAGCCGACTGGAAACAAAATCTATCCTCCTTCCTATCAGTCGCCATTGGCACCTAACAAGTATCAATATTAGGCCCTGTCTTATTCAACACTTTTTAAACAAGCTCCATAATGCCACCTACCTCGCTAGCATAGCTTAAGGTACTGATGACTCAACCCTTATTATCTGCAACCCCATCGGTACCAACACTTCAGAACATCACCCAATTATTATTGAAACTTGGCATAAAGATGTACACCTACTTTTAAATCCTAATAAAAAAATCTTCCTAAACAAAACCAAAAGTAAAGATAGTCTTTTGAAATAATCTCTTTCAACAATGCAATAATTGAAACTGTAACCGAAGCAAAACCTTTGGGTGTACTAATTGAAAATAACCTCAAATTTGAACAACACATATGGAAATTCATTAAAAATCACAACAAAACTGGCTTCTTCTATAGAACTAAATGCTTCCTGACAGAAGATGCAAGACAAACACTAGCATCTACCTACCTTCTTCCATCCCTACAATACAACTACAAACCTAAATACTATAATTACAGATAAACTCTCAAACTGTTACAATAAACTAGTCACCAAACATTACATATAGAAGTCATCATTGCAGATCTCTGAAAAAAAAAAAAAAACTAAACAGGCTTCAGCTACCCGACCTTTTAATGTACTCGCAATTACTGAACTTTCTTCCCCTGTTACTGCACTGAGTCTTATATATGCACCAGAAAAATGTCCATCACTAAAATAATCCCTGCGGTATTGCTCTCAAGTAGAGACCTTCTCTCAGCCAGTAAACTGTTAGCAATCACAACAAATTCTAAAAACTCCGAATGTGACTCATACTTCCATTACTTATCTAAATTCTAGAACACCATCCCAATCCACTTGAAACAGACCATGAAAATTTCCAGATTCAAGCCCATACTAACACAGCACCTAAATTATGTATGCTTGTGCACATGTTCCTCACCTAGGTGACTCCATTTTTCCTTGTCAGCTCATACCATCTATCCCTTTCTAACCTCTATCCCCTTCTACACAACAGACTTTTTTACAAGTCCTCCTCAATTTCTTTCCTATTTTACTCAACATGCTACCTTTCAGTTTCTTTCTATCCTTCTCAATTTATCGATCTCCTTCAAATACACTCTGCCACTATCTTATAACCACTATCTATGTCATTTAGTACCCTATTATTCTTAACCTCACTATCCTTGACTCATCAGCCATTTTTAGCTTTAACCCCCATCTACTTACTGACTAATATTTCACAGTCCTTACATTAATTTTATGTATTCCAAATATCAGCACTGTAACCCATATTATTTACCCATGTCTTATAAGTCATAGCTAGTATCTATTTTTACATATATTGCACATGAAATGTTTGCATAATAAATGTTTTATACTTGGAATTTAATGCCATGTATAATGTCATCACAAATACCTGTTCTATCTTTGTATAGCATCACCACGGAACAATTACCTGTTTGTGTCTAGATGTCTTAAGAACTATCTTTGTGATGTATCTTTGTAAAAACAAAGTTGTTTTGTCATGAGTATCTTAAATGTATTTGCTGGAGCTTTTCTACCCTGGCCTCCGATGAAAATGGACTTTGCCCAGTTGGACTTTCTAATAATACAAATAAATAAATAATTTAAAGCTATGTTTTTTTTACAGTTATTTGTTATTACGTAGGTGCACTCATCAAAATAAAAAAAAATGAGATATGAAGGAAAGAGCAGAGAGAATGACCAAAACAGCAGCAAACAATACCTTAGTTTCTTCATTTTGAAAAAAAAAAACATCTGTCGTAGAAGGAATTAACCGCTCAACCAACTTTTGGAAAATTGAATGCCTATATATAGGAAAAGCATAACTGGATTACTCTAAGTATACATACAGGCATATTCTCATGAAATAATTTAGATTGGTTCAGCGTTAGAAAAATTTTCTGTTACCAAAAGGTATTTCCTTGCAGTATGTAAAAGTCAAGAGAGCATCCACTACTGCTTCACTTTTCTCCTAGAAGAATCAACAGGACAGCTGAATCTTGAAAACCAAAGTAGTAATCTTTGTCCCGAAAAAGTCCACACCACTACAAAAAAGAGAACTTCACCATTCAATCCCTAAATATTACCACCATCGACATTGTACCTAGCACAAAACTCCATGGTGTCATCATAGACAAAAACCTCACTTTTGACCTGCACATCCAGTCCAATGTCAAAAAGACACATCAAAAGCTATGCGCTCTCTACCAACACAAACATCTTCTCAGTGCATCAGCCCAACTTATCTTTTTTTCTATTATCATCTCTTTTATACAGTGCCCCCCTCCTCACCAAAAGTCAGTCCTCTCTAAAGTCCTAACTAGACAAATGCTACAACAAAATTGCTAAGTTTGTAACTAATGCCTCCTACTCATCCCACCACTGCTTATCATTACGCAACCTGAAATGAATTGAACTCCCCAACTATCTCACCTTTATCCAACTAACTACAGCTCACAAACTCATTCACAATCCATCCATGTGCCCTGTTCTATCTTCTATACTTACTTTATACCATCCTAACAGACCACTCCGATCCAACAACCAACTGCTCGTAAATGTAATAAAACCCAAAGTTTCAGCAGGCCCGATGCTTTACTCCTTTACCATCGCAAAACTTTGGAACTCCCCCCCAACACTTAGATCCACCTGCTCAGTAACCCTCTTCAAGATATCTCTGAAACACCTCTCCTCATCTTGGCTGTGCACATGTGTTAACACCACATCTCATATAACCTAACTTCAACCATCACAACTATTGTCAGCTCGACTCTATTACTCTGGCATCCTCCTTTCAAATCCACCTATCTTTTTACTTACTCCACCTCTCCATCCTGTCCACTTCCCTCTTCTACTAACCCTCATTGTCCTACCATTGATCCCTCCTGTCTACTTCCTTCTCTTCCTAACCCTTATAGACCTACCATTGAACCAGGTGAGACATTCATGCACTCTCACAGCCTATCTTAATATCATACCACCAATATATCTGCAACAATATCCACAGACTTTGCTGATTCCTGCATCAGGACTGATGTAGCCTATCGCTCAGCTATTACACCTCCTAAATGTGTGAAATGTTTAAGTACCTAGTCTCTAATTAATTCCTATATCTGCTTTGGACCCACTGCATGAAGTGTCCTATATAGATTTTGCTAGCTGAAAAGTTCTGTTATGAAATGTTTTTGTATATACTCTGCATTGATTGTATAATATCTTTGATTTGGGAATGATTACTTATCTACTGTTTTTTCACCAAGTGTGTAAAGCTGCCAATAATATGTACTAAATGTCTTTATTAATGTAAATTTTGTATTGTATGTGAAATGTTTTATATGTGGAGCTTTTCTCCCTGGGACTCTATTGAAAATGGGCACTTCTGGCCCAGCTGGACCATCCCAGCAAACAAATGCAAATAAATAAATAAATAAATAAACAAATAAATAAATAAATAAATAAATCTTGTTTCAGTAATGAGCCATTCTGTGCTACATAGTAGACTGTACTAAGTTGCTGCATATAGACAGCCCATTGAGAGAAACCATTTCTTTATTCCATTAAAGAGGATGGCTTGTGGTTTCTTATTTGAAAAAAAATGTTTTTTTCAAGTTCACTATGTCCTCTATACACCATAGTCAAGCAAATACTGTTTGTTATGAAGCATTGTCTGGTTTCTTCACAGTTCAAATTTCTGGTATGGTACACTAAAATGATGAAATGCATGCATATGAATGACTGTCTGGATATTTGCTAATTACATCAGCAGACATTTTAGCACTATGCAGCTTTTCTTAATACTTGACAGTTTGAATTATTAAGTGGTTATATATGCATGAACTTCCGATGAAGTTTTGTATGAGATATGTGTTGTTTTTTTCTATCTTAATCATAAGATGTGGTTACAAAAATGTGTTTCACTCCTGTTTTCATTAAGACACCACCACCAACCAAAAAGTTTTTGTTTACATTAATAATGTGCCTAGGTACCTGAAGAATGTGCGTAGCAACGCCTGTCATAGAAATGGAGATGGAATCTACTCTGTAGTGCTTCAGAGCTTCCATGCCAAATGAGAGAGGAAGGCTAGAGCCCTTATAAGGTCAATGCTAAGAAAATAAAAATAAAGGTCCTCACCCTGGCAGAAAAAAACATAGAGAAATAGGGGAATGGAGGAAGGCAGCAACTACTGCAGCAGTGAACATCTGAGCATCTACTGTTATGGTAAGTTTGTTTATTCAACTGTACTATGTTCACCATTTGATCCCTGCCACAGTGATAAAGGAAGAGGGACCAGGAGCCCTTGGAGAATGGATGTAGCAAAGCTTGTTCTAGACCTGGAGAAGGAATCTTGTTTGTAGTGCTTTGTAAAGGTGTGTACAAAGGACAAAGAATCCCACCTTTTCCAAAAAGCCTTAAATGAAGCCAAGGCTCCTGGAGAATGAGCAGTGACCCTGCCTGAAATTACTTTGTTCTGGTAGGTGTAACTAAACGTAATAGCATGAGATGACCATGAGAGCACCATTTGTTTTGATATGGGTTATTCTTTCTTCTTACCTTCACATGAAATGAATCACTGATCAGATGTCTGGAAAGTTTTAGCTCTGTCAAGATAATATCGGAGATGCCTGTGGACATGCAGACTATGGAGAATCCTTTCTCCCTCAGTCTTATGTTCTTGAAAGAAGACAGGGGGATGGATAGGTTAGGTCAAAGTAAACTCATATACCACTTTAGGCATAAATGAAGGATTAGAGGAAACCCTGTATTTCTGAAAAATGAGATAAGGCTGACCCATCATAAGAGCTCGGATGAGGAAGAAGATGCTATAATGTTCCTTATACTCATATAAAAGGCAATTATAAACTTTAAAATGTGAACTTGACAAATGAGAATTATACAAAGTAAGCTTTGCAGAAGAATGCACTTTTTCCCAAATCTTTATAAGGCTTTCCTATCCTTGCCACAAGGTGAGGGATTGATATTAACTAGACATTTAGCAGCAGCTGGGTTTGCCAGGGAAATCATTGATTGGACTGATCTGGGGTTAGAAAATGTAAAATTATAAGACTGAGTAATGTTATATAACCTGTCTGTTTTCTTATGACTAGCAGACTGGCATTCAGCCAAGTTACAGTCTATAAAATATGGATTCCTATTACAAGAACGAAAGTTCACTACTTCAAACTTGTAATAGGAAGCCTCACTTCTGCGAAAGTTCACTTTAACAAAAGTGAACTTTTGTGTAAGTGCACTTCACCGCAGCACAATGGAGGACATAAAAAACAAGCTACGTCCTCCACTATGGTGTGATAGTGATGGACCTTAGGGTTAGGGTAAGGGGATAGTTAGCATGCCCTAACCCTAAGGTTCGTGACTATCGCACCATTGTGGAGGACATTGCTATGTCCTTCACTGCGCTGCAGTCATCACGGACCTTAGGGTTAGGCCACGGGTCATGGTAAGGGGATAGCCCTACGGGCTGTCCACTTATTATGACCCATGCCCTAATCCTAAGGTCCATGAGTACTGCATGGAAGTTCAGTACAACACCCGTTCATTGTACTGAACTTCGTGTAAGTGCACTTTCAATTAAGTGCACTTTTGCTGCTGTGAGCATTCCATGCACTATTTCGAATTAGTGAAAATTCGATCTAGTATATGGAATCCATAAAATATAGCCTGCAATACTTGAACAACAGAAAGAACTGGATAAGGTTCAGGAAATTCCAGCTGCAATAAATTACATTTCTTTAAAGACAGCCAAGATCTTTATGTTCCACTGGAACAATTTATTCTTTCTTGATATGGTTTCAACAAAGAAAATCCTCACTAGAGACTATATGGAGAAACCCTCTTATCAGAATCAGAAATAAGAGAAAAGAGAAGTTATCCCTTCACAATCATTTTCTTGTTCAAAATCTTCAACTTTCTTAGAGAGAGAGAATAATCCCTTTATCTCTTAACAGAAACACCAGAAAGTACAATTCTCTAAGAATTTACCATAACAATAGAAGTCTTGCTGATAACTGATGTAGCTTTCCTTACAAGTGGGATATCCTACCAAGGATAACTGTTTGTTCAGCCAGCTAACCAAAGCCTGGGCCCTTCCATTCACCATTCATCAGACTTATGACCTAAGCCCGAAGGAGGAAGGTATGTAAGGGAAGTACGGGTGCGAATTACCTCAGAAATTATTTATCCCAGGACAAACAATGAAACAGAAGGAAAGGTAACAATTTACACATGTACATATCTACCAAGGAAAATAAACAGGAAATCCACCTTATCCAGAGGATTGCAACAAGACCAAAAGAGGGGGGGAAAGGTAGAATGTAATATTGCAACAATGATCAGTAGGACATCTACTGCTATGGTAAGAACTTACACAGCTGTACTATGCCCTTCCAAGATCACTCTTTCAGTATTCCTTGCAAGCAGAAGAGTACTAAAGCCACTGAAGAGAGAGAGAGGAGGAAAAGGAAACAAAATTATGGCCCAACAAACCCTGTAGGATGAACCTGGCAAAACCTGCTCTGGCCCTAGAAAACACATTGAACTTGTAGTGTTTAGTAAAAGTATAAACAGAAGGCCATATGGTTGCCTTAAGAATGTTTTCTAGAATCCAGACATTTGAAAAAGCTCCAGAGAAAACTGCAGGCCTAGTAGAATGAGCTTTGACAGAGGAAGGAAGATGTTTACCGTGATGATAATAACGAAAGGATGTAGTGTTGTAAATCCAGGAAGAAATAGTTTGCTTCTTATAGACTGGCAAACCTAGTTTCTCATCTTGAAAAGATACAAAAAAGTTGGTCAGATTTCTTAATGTTCTTTGTCATGTCTGAGTAGAGTTTGAGCTGCTTATGCACATCCAAAGAATGAAGAATCCTCTCTCCTCTGTTTTGGGGAGAGGGAAAGAATGAAGATAGAAAGATAGATTGATTCAAGGATAGCTCATTGACCATGTGATGTCTGATTATATCCCTCTGGACTGCTACCAATAAATGTGATGTCTGGCTATATCCCCACCGGACTATCAGCAATTAATGTGACATCTCTTACTATCATGAGTTAGTAACTAAGGAGCTTCAGTCCTCACTACTGACTCCAATGTGAAACTGTCACTTAAACATAAGTGATATTTCACAATTTTCCCCTAAGAGCACAACAGGAACATGCTGTATTTTCCTGGGACTGGCCTATATACCTCTGTCCACCCCAAATGCATTCCCTTATTATAAACTTCGGAGCAATGTGTCCCAGTTTAAGACCTCTGATACATTCACACTCAAAGCAAATTTAAGTCTCACACACCCAAACGCTTCTGGGACAGCCTGACACAGATTTTTAGCTGTGTCCCTTCCCCAAAATAATATGATAATGCTACCACCAATCAGAGTGTCTTCATGCCCTTTGAAAGGGGTATCCGATAATGAAAATTAAATGTCAAAATAATTGATAGCTATGGCCATAAGCGACCAGGCCTTAGAGGTGATCTGGGGAGTATCAAACATGAAGAAACACTCTCTAATCTCTAAAGAAATAAAAGCATTGATTTTCAGCCACAATGTAAAGTAATAAAAACATTTTTATAATAAAGAAAATGATTACAAGAATGTAAATCAATAACTTTCAATGAACACCATAAATCAATCACTGGAAATAAAAAATTAAAATGCAGGATAGGAATACATTATTCTAGAAAAAATTAATAACTAAGCTTTACCAATCTAACTAAAGAATACTGTCCCTGATCTAATCTAACACATAACAGCTAGGCAAAAGTCAGGCTTGCAGTTTTTGGTAAGTTGTCTTTCAATGGTGTCCACTGACTGCACAGCCCTGTAACTGACTGCACTTCAAACTGCTCAGCACTTGACAAACTGCTCAGTACTTGACTAACTGCAGTCTCAACTGTCTTATTTTAAAAACTGTCAGCTGTTTGAAAAAGTTCTTTTCTTGCCAATCAGCTGTTTAAATAATCACTTAGCAACCGGGAACATTCTAATGACATAATTTACTGCTCAACTGATTCTCCACAGTACTTTAGAAAGTCCCTCAAAAACATGCATAATTAGAAATGTATCAAAACACTGACAGATTCTTTGAACATTCTATATTAACAGGGAAATATTCAACATTTTAAAACTTATTTAAATGTTACAATTAAACATGCTGGCATGCAATACAAGTTAAGCTGAAAATATGCACAAATCTCCTGCCAGACATGCTAACACAGATGTTTTCATTTTCTTCACATTCCACTTCAAGCGTAAGGAAAGGATTAGTCTTCAGTGAAACTCTATCCATATGGAAGACAAAAAAATAAATAAACTGCCATAAGCGCTTGCAAATCAGAACCCATCTTGGTAGATATCAGAGCAGGTAAGCACACAGTTTTCCAAAGCTTTAGGGAAGAAATGGCAGCTGTCTCAAAGGGTGCAAAGGTCAATTTTCCCAGAACATAATTTAGGTCCCTGCAAGGAGGAATAGGTTTCCATGGTGACCTAATGTAAAGGACACCTTTCAAAAATTGTTTGATCTCAATCTGTGATGAAAGGAGTGGGTCTATAGGCAGATAAGCAGAAATGGCTGACAAATGAGCTTTAACAAATGAGTATGAAATGTGTCTATTGTTGTAAGAAAGCCCTTCTATATTGCACAGTTTATAAACAAAGAGAATTTGAATAGATCTAGAGATGTCATTGTTCCCCCTTAACTCAGCACTCATTAGGCCAGTCATTGAATATAATGCCCCCTTTGGCATGTATCTGTCCAGACACATGCAACAACTGGAAAACCCACAGATATACCTTACTGAAAGGATATAAGGCCTAAACAACTTTCCTACATGGACTGACTCAAAGCCCTGTCACTATACTTGTTATCCTACAGACTACTAAGAGCTGATCTGTGTCTGTCATACAAGGCATCCTCCAGCCCAATGCTGATGGATTTACTGCACATCAGCAAGTCAAATATCATCAGAAATACTCAGTGTAGGGATCTAACCCTCATCTACAACATCAACAGAATGGTTTTGAGAGGCAGGTGTATCTTGCTGTGGAAGAGACTCCCATCCACATAAAACAAACTTCATTCCTGTCCATATTGAAGCACAACTTAAATCTGTGATTGGGAAACAGAAATTTACCTGAGGACTGCCTCCTGTACTATGGACTGAGGCAGTTCCTAAATGCTGTATCCCAAAAATTATCTGTGGTATGATCCCAGTTATTTTCATTAAGTATGTTATAGAATTACTGACCATGGGATGGGTACAGCCAATCCATATCTAAATGGCATAGGCTATTTCAAGCACAAAAGTTCTGTTTCTTCTTTTTTCACCACAAATAAAATCTCTTCCATTTAGCTACATAAAATTTTCTAATAGTAGGTTTTATAGTCTCCATAGAATGGTGCCTAAAGAGAACTTAAACTGTTATCACCAAAAGAGTTAACCAGAGTTTGAAGATGAGCGTAAATGAGTGAGCACTTGTTCTGTGTGACCAAGTCCATTCTGTGGAGTAACTTGTAATGATTGCCTTTGGTCAAGTGTAAAAGAAGGGGAAGTCAGTGCTGTCTAGTCCAAAAGTTAGTCACCAACAAGATTTTTCTTTTGTCCTTCATAATCTTTTGAAGAACATTTGGCAAAAGAAGAGGAGGATGAATGATATAGAGGAACCTTCCTTTCCACAACAAGGGCATGAAATTCACCTTCCATGCCAATGAACTTGGGTCCCTGGAACTGAACTTGATCAACTCTCTGTTCTGGGAAGAGGCAAAAAGGTCTATCTGTGGAGTACCCCACTGATGAATAATGTCAAGGAAGACATCCCTGTTTAACATCCATTCACAAGGAACTGCCCTAGTTCTGAGGGAATATAAACTGCCTTAAGAACAACATTGTCTTGGCATGCAATATCTCATGCCATCAAGGCTAGCTTGCAAAGGTGGATAAGTCTTGGCCCCTTTGCTTGTTTATGTACATGACAGTAGTGTTGTCTGTGAATATCCTCAGGAGGCCTGGGGACAAGAGATAATTCAGAGACTGAAGGGAAACAATCAGAGCATTCATTTCCTTGAGGTTTATGTTAACTTTTCAGTCCCTTGGAGACTATACCCCCTGGACCTTGATATTGTTGGAAAAGTCCCCTGCCCCCTCATTCCAGGTGTAAATCATCTGTGTACAGCTCCTGAGCCAGAGGAGAAACCAGAAAAAGAAATCACAGACTGAGGGAAAATCTGATTGATTCACCAAAGTATCTCCTTCCTGATGGAATGCAATACAGGAATCTAGAAGTCTAACCGGTGGCAATGTTGAATCTATAGAAATTTAAGGTATCACTGTAACTTCCTCATGTGGAGTCTGGCAGATGGAATCATAGGAGTAGTGGATGCCATGAAACCCAGGTCTGTCAAAACCTCTCTTGCTGAAATCACCTGCAAGGGGAGAAGGTTTTGAAAGAACTCTGTTAGAAACAGAACCTTATCTGTAAGAAGGAAGGCTGTCATACAGTGTTGATGCTTTGTCCCAAAACATATGGTCTTTTGATGGGCTCAAGATAAATTTCTTTAGGTTTATACAGAATCCTAGTCAGTGTAGAAAATTTACTGTGAAATCCAGATACTTCTAAAAAGAAACCACACAAGGAGACTGAAGAAGTAGGTTGTACAGGCAATATTTAAATGCCCTGGAGTCTGCAAAAGGCTATGACAGAAAGATTATCATAACAAGTGTTTGTTATCTCCTGAAGAAGCCTGGTGATAATAGTTAGTGGAAAAGGTAATTATTAAAAAAATAATTTGTCCATAGTTAGTGGAAAAGATAATTATTAAAAAAATAGTTTTTCCACCAAAAACAGTGAAAAGCACTTTAAACACTTATCTCAAAGCTCAAAAACTAATTGAAAATAACTCTCAGTCAGGAAAACAGTTTTAAATAAGTTTTAACAACTTTATCCCCCAAAAGTAAAAAGTAATGCTCATGTACAAACAAAAGTGACTAAACATTTGCCAGACTAATCACAGTTTTTGCAAGTTTAAAAGTAAAACTTTTACAGAAAGAAAAGTTCAGTTTACATCATAAAATAAGATCTAGAATTTTTTCCCCTAAAGGGAACTTAACTGTCCAACAATGGAGATGCATTGCTGACTATTGATCCTCAAAAGCCCATAAGAGGAGTGCTCTTCAGCAGCAAGAAACCTCTAAAGGGCTTGGCACCCTAACCACTCTTTTCCTTCAGCTCTGCACAAGCTGGTTAATGATTTGCCCTGGAAGTTGGACAACTGTTATATCCTTAGCAGGATATAACCCATATAGCTAAGGTTACTGTGGCAGTGGTCATATGATGAACATCTGCAGGTTTTGTGCAGTATCTGGGCTGAAATGCACTATGCCATTAATAACTATAAAGCAACAGTCATCATTACTGCACATCTATCTAATCAACAACTGCTGCAGGCAAAAGAATAGTCAGGACACCCTACCTTCACTAACTGAAGGACCTTCACACAGTTCACTATCTATCTAGCTCTTTTTCCCACAGCAATGGTACGACAGTCCAGTACTAGTAATGTGGTTCCTTATCTCAACATTAAGAGTATAATGCTCTATCCCAAAAGCAGGGCAAGAGCTTGGTAAATTTGCAAAGGAGTGATACCAAATGAATGTTTACAAGCACAGAGGATTTACCTAACACAGCATGGGTCTGTTATTCCATGGGGTGTTCTGCCCACATTCCTGCAAGTTGTATAGTTAAAACCAGCATAACAAAACACTGAAAAGTGATTACAGGGTAGCATACAAACAGTACAAGACTGCTAACGCTAGCATTTTTGTACTCAGAATGATTAAGTATGTATGCTCATAGAGAAACCGCAAAAAAGTTAAAAGGAAATTTGGTCTGAGTCATAGTAAAAGCTAAGGAGTGTTCCTTTTCTTTTCTGCATTATTTGCTTACATTTAGAGGAAGGATGTATACTTAGAATGAGGAACTACATGAAGTCTGGTGGTTACGGATAATAATAAATACATTTTAAACCAATATGACAATTTTTGTTTTTTATTGCAGATTATTGACTAAAATGTTTAGTAATGACATTTTGACTCTTTTTTTTTTTTTAACTAACAGTTTTCTGTGTTTGATTTATATGGTTCTGCTCTTGGAAGGCCTTAAGTGGAACAAGTTAGATGTCCTTTATAAACGATTACCCCTTTACAAAGTATTCCTGCTTATTTTGGTAGTCACTAATGTGCGGCATTCAGGGTGAGCAAAATCAAGTGTACAGATCATTGTCATTTTGAGTCACAGGATTTGAGATGATGCTATTTAAATGTGAAGCACACCAAAAAGTTATAGGGATTCACAGGTGTCTTCAGTCAGGTATATGAAAAAAGATGTGCCATGTAGGTAATTCGCTAAATTCATGAAACGAGATGTACTGTGTAAGTAATTCTCTAGTCTCAAAATTCAAAAGAATTCATAGAAGACATGAGAGATATTTCTCAAAAATATTGTTGCATTGCTTACTGATGCGATTTTTTATTTTTTTTTGCTCTATCCATCTTTAATCAAATAACACAGAGTAGAGTACTGGGCTTGTGACAGTTCCAGCATGTGCGCCAAAATTCTTAATTCCTCCCAAGTTCATTCTTCACCTATTTTAGCACTATGCATTATATTATATGCCACGGATTTACAAAACACGTACTTGGTGAGAGGATTTGTAATACAGAGAATCATAGTAGTGAATGAATGCCAGGTGATAAAATAATAGATTTCTAGCAAGTTGCTTAAATTTAGAAGAAGGGTATAAACTTAGAATGGGGGAATACATGAAGTCTAGCAAGGATAATAATTACATTTTAAAGTAATATGACATTTTTTATAGGTTATTAATTAAAATGACTAACAATGACATTTTGGCCCTTTTTACTAGCAGGTCTCTGTGTTTGCTTTCTAAGGTTCTGCTCAGGGTAGGTGTTAAGTGGAAAAGGCTCAATGTCCTTTACAACTATTTCCCCTGTAAAACGTTTTCCTGCTTGTCCCAAATAAAGATATTTGTTAGGCTGTTTTTAAGTATACAATTTGCAGGAATGTGGGCAGAAGACCACATGGAATAAGAGACCCATGCTGTGCTGCAGTAAATTCTATGTACTACGATACATGTACATTCGGTTCCCCTTCATAATATCAAATTACTGAATGCTCGAAATTCAGTAACTCGAAATTATAAAGTCGAACCAACAAAAATTCTGAAACCCACAAGCATGAAAACAAAAAAACCCAAACATACAGAACACATACACCACACAACACGCACAGCATACAACCCACATAACATAAACTACAAGCCCTACACTACATGTACGTAGGGGGGCAAGCCTGCCTGCGCCACCCCCACACCCCCTACTTATATATTCTAACTCTGAGATTGCACTAATACACAAAAAAAAAAAAACACCACACAGACATTTTAAACTGCCTCGCACACACAAACACATCACACATACACAGACACATTCAACACTCACATTCATACTCCCACCCTAACCCACACACACAACTTACAAAACACACACATACACTCAGTTACCTTCACTTCTGTAAAACATCCCAACTCACACACTTCCCGTCCTGTAGCTGACATGCATAAGTGTGAATTTGAGATATTTGATTTGCACTTCTGCATTTTTGACTTTACAGTCTCAAGTTACTGAATTTCGAGCATTCAGTAATCCGGGATTGTGAAGGGGAACCATACATTCATATATACAGATGTGTGTGTGTGTATGGATATATCTATCTATATATATATATATATATATATATATATATATATATATATAGAGAGAGAGAGAGAGAGAGAGAGATAGGTGTGTGTGTTGTGTGTGTGTCATGTATTATCATAATTATGATAGATTATACAGATGAGTAAGTAGTGACTGGTATTGCAGGCTGCATAGTCCTGTTACCAGATGGGTCATTTGCTCCCCAATCTATCACTGGGATAGTCCACACCTGGTACTCTTCGGTCCACTGGCTCTTTACCAAAATTAAAATTATTTATCAGCCCTCCAAAACTTAAGGAACTGACTGCATATAGAGTCTCAGTTCCGCTGTAATTAATTTGTTTAATTTCACTTTTGCTGTTGTCAGAGACAAGCTATCGTTACTGAGCTAGCACAGTGATTGTTTGTCTCCCAAAAATACCATAGCAGGTGTTAAATATTTGCCTAATATAAAACATTACTATTGCAGCACAAACGTACATGACACAGAGTTGTGGTTAACTGAAGTTTGACTTTTATAGAATGTATGTAAACCGTCATGCAGTGTAACTACATTTCCTCCCCTTAAGTTATACTTCCCCTTAAGGAAAATATTTGTTATAATTTCAGAAGGATCAATTAAAAATATTAGTAGATCAGGAGACAATATTGACTTATCATTAAGGTCATAGAGTTTAGATTCTTTTTAGCAGATAAAGAGCCATTACCTGTTATAATAAATATTTTAACACCTAACATATTATGTCTGTCTGAATATGTTCTGCAGTGCAGATGATTGCATTGCTGGTGTCTTTCATGGTTAGGTACTTTTTCCTTCTATGTTCTTTTTGCTTTCATGCCTACCAATCATCAAACTTCCCCTATAAGTCCTGTACTGATTCATTCCCTCACTACTGGAAAGACCACAGCATGAGGAGAAGAGCTTACCAAACGGACCATCTTTAAGGCAATCTTGAAGATGGTTTGTGTCCTTATTGGCATTCTGAAAATTATGGCATTTCTATTCAGGCCCTAACACCACCTCTGGTGGTACAAATGAACGACTTCATCACAACATGGCCTTCTGCCCCCTTCCTGTGCATGTGTGTACTTCCTGCCCATGCTAATAAAGGCTCCCATCATTGACCTGGAAGTGAGAAACCTGCATCACTAGTCATGGCCATTTTGCTTGCAAGCCACTATTTGCTTGGTGACAATCAGTTTCTAAAACCACCATTCCATCCCCCTAGTATAATAAAACCAGCACTAGATGCTGATATGCATACTCCCCCACCCTGGCTCTGTCTCTGCTCGTCCTCACGACATCTGGATCATACTCAGACTTTCACCCCTATATGCCACAGAATAGGGTTTCATCTGGGCTAGGACTACAACCTGCTAAGGCTCTTCAGGCAAACCCTTCCTTTGGGTTAACTATTTCTAGCAATTCTATTATCTGAAGATAACAAATCACCTGTGGACATTGGATTTTCTGTGGCTGGGAACTGGATCTGGCATCCCTCTGGTGTGTCATCATTTGTCCTTCTGTTGGTATAGCAGTTGTCAGACACTTCTGTTTGTATCTGGCATTAGTAATCTGTCTTTTTTTGATCAAGCGAAGAAGCTGGTATTTATTGTTTATCAATGAGTTTGCTCTCATCTGTTTCTTTGAAAGTTAGTACCTGGCAACAGTGTCCTTGACATCAGACTGGGTGGTACTTTTTATTAGGGCAGTATACATCATCTCCATGTTTCATGCCCAACATCAGTGGAATTCCTTAAGAATCTTGATCTTGCTGCAACATGGCCCAGCATATAATAGTCATGTATATGGTTTTCATCTTGCTGCAACTTGGTCTAGCATATAATAGTCATTAATATGCTTTATTGCTAATGTATGCCGGCTGAATGAAGAGAATGAGAAAGAGAGAAGGTTGGATGATGTGCGGATAGTGAATCAGGAAGTGAAACAGATTAGCAAGGAGGAAGTCCAGACAGCTATGAAGAGGATGAAGAATGGAAAGGCTGTTGATCCAGATGACATACCAGTGGAAGCATGGAGGTGTTTAGGAGAAATGGCAGTGGAGTTCTTAACCAGATTGTTTACTGAAATCTTGGAAAGTCAGAGGATGCCTGAGGAGTGGAGAAGAAGTGTTTCGGTACCTATTTTTAAGAATAAGGGTGATGTGCAGAGTTGTAGTAACTGCAGAGGGATAAAACTGATCAGTCACAGCTTGAAGTTATGGGAAAGAATAGTGGAAGCTAGGTTAAGAAGGGAGGTGATGATTAGCGATCAGCAGTATGGTTTCATGCAGGGAAAAAGCACTATAGATGCGATGTTTGCTCTGAGACTGTTGATGGAGAAATATAGGGAAGGTCAGGAGTTGTATTGTCTCTTTGTGGACTTGGAGAAAGCATATGATAGGGTGCCTAGAGAGGAGTTGTGGTATTGTATGAGGAAGTCAGGAGTGGCAGAGAAGTATGTAAAAGTGGTACAGGATATGTACAAGGGTAGTGTGATAGTGGTGAAGTCTGCAGTGGGAGTGACAGATCCATTTAAGGTGGAGGTGGGATTACATCAAGGATCAGCTCTGAGCCCTTTCTTATTTGCAATGGTGATGGACAGGTTGACAGATGAGATCAGACAGGAGGCCCCATGGACTATGATGTTTGCAGATGACATTGTGATCTGTAGTGAGAGTAGGGACCAGGTTGAGGAGACCCTGGAGAGGTGGAGATATGCTCTAGAGAGGAGAGGAATGAAGGTCAGCAGGTCTACGACAGAATATGTGTGTGTGAATGAGAGGGAGGATAGAGGAATGGTGAGGATGCAGGGAGTAGAGTTGGCAAAGGTGGATGAGTTTAAGTACTTGGGATCAACAGTTCAGAGTAATGGTGAGTGTGGAAGAGAGCTGAAGAAGAGAGTACAGTCAGGGTGGAATGGGTGGAGTAGAGTGTCAGGAGTGATTTGTGACAGATGGGTACCAGTAAGAGTGAAAGGGAAGGTCTACAAGAGGGTAGTGAGACCAGCTATGTTGTATGGGTTGGAGACGGTGGCATTGACAAAAAGGCAGGAATCAGAGCTGGAAGTGGCATAGTTAAAGATGTTAAGATTTGCACTGGGTGTGACAAGGATGCACAGGATTAGGAATCAGTATATTACAGGGTCAGCTCACGTTGGACGGTTTGGAGACAAAGTCAGAGAGGCAAGATTGCGTTGGTTTGGACATGTACTGAGGAGGGATGATGGGTATATTGGGAAAAGGATGCTAAGGATAGAGCTGCCAGGTAAGAGGAAAAGAGGAAGGCCTAAGATAAGGTTTATGGACGTGGTGAGAGAGGACATGCAGGCAGTTGGTGTGACAGAGCAATATGCAGAGGACAGGAAGAAATGGAAACAGGTGATCCACTGTGGCGACCCCTAACGGGAACAGCTGAAAGAGAATAAGAAGCTTATGCATGTCGGCCTGCAGTAAAACTTCTCAATGTCCTTTCCCTCATTTGCAGAAAGTGATCATATGGACATCTTTTGTTACCACATTTTAGCAAGTCCAATACTGATCTTAGTCTCCTATTCAGGAATAATATAGCTTGAGTGACATTTGTGCATGTTTGATTTGCATTTCTGTAAGCAAAAAAAAATGCTGCAATGACTTTTTCTTGGGTTTATGCATTTTACACCCTTCATGAATTTCAAACAAATCTTTCTATCATCCCATTGGTAGTTGGGTGGTAGGATACTGACATAAAATGCATGATACCATTTTGCTTGATGAAGATTTTACTTTCTTCTGATGCATATGTCATCCTGCTATAATTTACAGTTTGCTCAGGCAGCCCATCCCTTGCAGACACAGTCTTTAATACAAAAATTGTTTATGGGAGGGAGCTGAATTGATGCACACAACTTCCAACCATTAAGTATGCACATCCATTACAATTAAGAATGCAGTGTCCATGATGCACTGTCTTTGCATTGAAGGCCACTAGGCCACTTGCAAGGTTACAGTGGACAAGATGTCCACTTCACCACATTCTTCTGATAAGAATTATTTATAAATCTGTCAACCTTAATAACAATAATTTAACAATATTTCTTCATCCCTACAGTTTCTTTTAACCACTGACAGCAAATGGAGATTATCTTTCCTCTATCAGATGTTATGCAGTTAATATTGGATTTCCTAAATTAATTATTTATAGTTAGCTTAAAGGTTATTCAGTGATTACCATATATGCACAGAGTCTACAAGCAACTTTTTTATGAGAATATGCATAGCTTTCTTAGGATATTGTAGCATTTTATTAAATACTAATACTGTAAATGTATATTTAAAAATAAGTGTATACTAACTGAACATCTCTTTAAGAAAGAAAAATCATACTGAAGTTTGAATATATGGGCATTACAAATATAAAAATAACCTTCTGAACACCTTATCAAACAGGTTAAGACAGTCTTTGAGCACACCTTCCCTTTTGTGGAACCTCAAGATAATCTGTTTTGCACACGTCTATGTTATATAATCGAACTTTTAAAAGTTCAAATGTCATGTGGTCAGCACCATATGATCGAACTTTTAAAAGTTTGAAAATGTAATAAAAAAATAAACCAAAGAAAAAACCTACCTGAATGGTTTAAACAGGGGGGAAAGTCCCCCTCCACCACCTACACCGCTCTTTAAATATACCAACTCCGAGATCACACTACAGTGCAAAAAAGGGAGATCTTCCCATTCCACACTGCACAGAGATCTCCGTTGAAATGTTTGAACTTTTAAAAGTTCGATCATATGGTGTTGACCATATGATGTTCAAACTTTTAAGAGTTCGACAACGTGATATAGACCCGCTTTACGCAGCTGCTATGTAGGTTAGCAATGGCCACCTGGACCTCCTCACATCAAGCTGAATAACATTATAGCATATTTAGGGGTCTGATTTCCTGCAGTCATTAATAGGTTCATACATAGGTTCATTGCTAGATACTAGATCAAACCAATACCAGTCTAACCAGAATACGCATCAGATTTAACCTCCTCCTCAAGGAAGGCCATGTAGGATAGACAAGGGAAGAATTGTTGAATCCTCATCCAGTTATCTAGGTTAATGCTGAATGTATGTATGTAGGGTACTATTTTGCTTCCATAGGTAAAAAATATGATGGAATAAAAACCTGTGACCAACTTGTCCTATTAGTTTGTTAATACACATTAAGACTCTTTGTACATGTGTTTGAAGAACAATTAATTCAACTACAGTATAGTAGCTCTAGGAATATGGGGTCTTTAGTAGAACAAAAGGCCACACATAGACCACTGCAAAGGAATCTACAGGGAGCAGAATACAGAGAGGGGACAGCCATTTAATCAGGGTAATAAAGGGATTTGAGGCCTGTGACATCTTTGTTTAAGAAATTTGGCAGTATCTCCAACTGAGTGATATGTTTTGATAATTACAATACCAAATGAGGCATTATATTCAATAATGGGATGGATAAGAGATGAATACATTGGAAGTAAGACTTGTCTGTTTCTGGATGAGATGATACCTGTGGTTAATATTTGGGCCAGATCAATGCATTTTCTGTCTACATTGGAGATGTGGCAATTGAATGCTATAGAATCATGCACAATGATGCTTAGATGTTTAGTGACACTGTCATTTATAAGGGGTATGCTGTCTGTGTAGTATGATATGGAATTACTTATTTTGCCAGAGTGAACTATACTTCATTTTTTGTATTAAGTCCTAGGCCATTATCCCACACTAGTTGCTTGGTTGTTTGGATAGCGACCTCTGTTTTACAGTTGGTATACTGATTAGAGAAATACATGCCAAATAAAAGACAATTCAGCACCAAATCATGAGGAACCACATTTGTGATATTTTTATTTTCTGATATGGTACTAGGAACTCTAACAATATGCACTTTGTTGACAACTGAGCTGCAATACAACTTTCTACACAGACTGATGTTTAAGCTCACCACTTTTTCAAGTATGCCTCCAAGGAGGAATAAATTAAATGACTTGGCCAGGTCCAAGTATGCTGTGTGCACCCCATAACTACTACTGAGTGCTTGAGTTGCCTTTTTGAAGAATAATACAAGGTTAAGAAGACTTATGCTACCTCTGTCAAAGCTAAATTGATGTGGATCCAGAGTTAAGAGTTTATCGATGTCTATATTTATGAAGTAGGAGATATGTTTGATGGTTTTTCAAACAAGTCTGGTTACCTTGGTTGGTGATTGGACCTCACTTATCTGGGGTTATCATGATGGCTGATGTCCAAGTTTTGCGGACAAAGCATGCTGCATGGCTCATGCCAAAGAGGTTTGATAGCGGTTCTAGTAGATCATATGCAGTGTTAATTGTTAAGTTATTTGATGTATTACCACAGAACACAAATGTGGAGTTCTTTGTTATAGAAAGAGCTGCTAGGACTTGTTCCATATTGATCACAGGGGTCAGGGACTGATGAATCAGATGGTAGTTATGAGATGAGTGAGGTAATGCTCACACTAAATTTTTCAGCTAAGATATTAGCTAATTTTTTGTAATCGGGATGGGTGAATTAATTCTGATCAATGATTAATCTTATATCTTAACTTTCAAATGAATCCAACAGAGGATTTATAATTACTTCTTATATCAGCAGCCATTTTGACTTCACAACCAACTCTTGAGTTTTCTGACTGCTGTCTTAAGTTTTTTTGTTAGTAGTTTTGAGTATCTACAGAAGATCGGACAATACCTCTCAACCTCTTAGTGTAAGAAATCTGAGCAAAGTCAAAAATAATGGGGTATAATGGCCCAGAAATAGGGAGAGTTTTTAAATAGTGTTCTTATTAACTTAACAAATTGGTAGAACAACAGGTTTTGCATTAACATGTATTTTCTGAAGGGTATGAAGCCTGAATCTCACTTGTCTGTCATTATTTAGTGACTTTAGTCATTAATAATTTACTTTAAAAAACACATTTTAGGAGGCACAAACCAAAAATATGAAGCAAAAATCTGGACATTTTGCGAAAATCTGGCAGTTGAGAGGTAAAGATGGGGCAAGCCTATGTGACTGCCTATAAGAACTTAACACTTCCTTTTGCTGTACAGTTTGGTTTTATGAGCATTTCACCAAAAGGGATTATTTTAAATTTTCTACAGTAGTTGTACAGCCAGGCATTGCTCTCTCTACCCAACTATGTAGGTGAGAGCAGAATTTGGAGTTACAGGCCTCACCACTGCTTATAGGTCAATCTGTGCAGGGATGTAATGGAAATTATTTAGGTCTCCAAGTAGCTGCAGAGGTTTTGCTTTTGAGAAGTCCAGAATTTGCCAAGCAAAGTGAAAGATACAATTCCTCCAAAATATCATAACTCCTCCTAGGATATTGCCAGACTTTTCTAAAAAAATGAAAGATATAATTCCTACAAAGCAACCACAGAGTCTCCTTCTAGTCAACTTTACATCCTACACCTTCTGTGAAAGACATCCAAGTTCATAAGGTACCCAAACCAACTAATCTGACTTTTACCAGCATTCTCCTAAATTGCTGAACTCTTCACTCTGACCTGGACAGTACAAAGCTACCTTGTGAGGGAATCTCATTTCTGCCTTTTGTAACATGATCTCAGTCTTTTAGCCATTACTTAAAGCTAGTGACCACAAGGGAAGATAGAAACTCTAACTAACCTATAAACGAAGAGCTCCATTGTGATTCAGCTCACGCTTTACCATCAGAGTCTGGTAGAATGCTACAACCAATTATGCGGAATACTGAAACTGCAAGTTACAGAATCATGTTCAAGCATTCAGTAATAGAAACTGACAATTCTACAAGTAGTAAATATATGAAATAGAAGCTTTGGTGAGTGTGCTGTAGCCTAAAAAGCCATATTCCGTGAAATATTTTGTTTTTCCAGTACTCATACAGTCCAAATGTTTGTATTTTACAGAGTATTTCCAAGAAAAGTTTAAAATGAGTATCCCTTTTCATAATGAAAAGATGCAAACCTTTGTTAGTTCCATCATGGATTATGTTTATTACAACCCCTTCTACTTAAGGCTCTACTAACTTAGCAATATGGCAACTTATGCATTTTGCTGCCTTCTTCCAAGCCTTACACTTAAAAGATACACTTCTAATTATTCATACTGCAGTGTTTTCCCTCTATCTTTGCACAAGCTCGAAGGCTCAACAAGCCATTTACAAAATGTCATAAAAATACAAAATAGTTCCTACAATATGAAATTGTTCCTACATGAACATTTTAATGTAAATCCTTCCTAATGAACATTTTCCAGATTTATGTCATAATCATCTATTACAGTTAAATACACCAGAATCCTCAACACCTCTATATTACAACAACAACAAAAAAATCACCTTTGTCATCTTAAGAACAGATTTAATTCCAGGAGAACATACCTCTCAACCTCTTAGTGCAAGAAATCTGGACAAAGCCGAAAATAATGGGGAGCAAAGGACCAAAAATAGGGCCACATTTTTAATATTACTCTTTTAAATTTAGAAAGTTGATAGAATAACAGGTTTTGCATTAGCATGTATTTTCTGAATGGTGTGAAGTCTGAATCTCCATTGTCTGTCATTATTTAGAGACTCCAATCCTCAATAATTAACTTGAATATCATGAATTTTATAAGGAACATACCAAAACTAGTAGTCGATGATCTGGACATTCTGCAAAAATCTGGGCAGTTGAGACATATGCAGGAGAAGATTATATTCACTTGTAGTAAGTGGCTATAGAGGGCTTTATACATGTCTCTTATAAGGAGGTGTCTACTAAAATTATCAAAGGCACTAACATATCAGATTTTAAAACTTCATGAACAGACCTTCTTCGACAGGCTGCTTCAGTTTTTTAAATCTTTAAAAGACTACCGATTCTCAGAACATATTTCTCACACCACTACATTTGTATCATTTTGCTTCAGTTCCACAGATCTTTAAAAAAAACATTATTCATGGTCAGGAAATAGCGCTTGCAATATTTTTATCACCTTGCTTTAATTCAACAAATCTGTAAAAAAGACCATATCGACTGTTAAGATAAGTATTTTATTTCACTACTCTACCAACCTTCGTTCAGTTTCACAAAACTCTAAAATAGTATGCTGACTGTCAGGATGTGTATATTGCAGTATGTTCAACTTTCTTCAGTCCCAAAAATAGTATCCAAAGCATGAAGACAAAAAAAAACATTTTTTTTTAAGTCAGTGGTTTTCTTAGTTAAGAATCTCTGGGTTTTTTCTAGTTGTTTGGTGTGTGCAGTGTGGTACATCCCAAAGGGGGAGCATTGTATTCAATAACTGGCCTAATCAATGCTACATATAAAGGGGGAAGACCTTTTTAGATCTGGATAATATTATCTTGGCAATCAGCTGCACTAAATATAAGGACTTTCTAACTTCTTTCATTACATGATGATCAAGGGAGAAAGAATTATTAACCCAGGTTTCGAGTTGTCCTACAACATTTTCATTTTGGACAAAAAAGTGGCTATGCTACATACTGGATGGAGGGGTCAGTCTACAAAATGTGATACTATTGCACTTTTTGGCATTTAATTTAAACCCAGTTTTGTACATTAGATATTTACAAGTATAAATTCTTTCTGAAGGGTTCAGTCCTCAAAGGGAGACTTGACAGTGACTCCCAGTTTATGGTTGTCTGCAAACTTTGATAGCCAGGAGTCTTTATTCTTGTGTTGAACAAGAGTTCCCAGCACTGAATCCTGCAGAACACAACTGTTTACTTTTATACCGTCTGATGAGGCACAGGTTACCCACACCACATGGGTTATATCTTTTAGGCAGTTTGTTATCCATCTGCCAAACTGCTGCAGGTCTATCCTGATGAGATGTTGTTTAATGGTGTTGCTTATCAGATCAGTTATAATATATTCCATGGTTTTGCAGATGAGACTCATCAGGCTGATTGGTCTACAATTCCAAGGATCAGTAGTGAGGCCACCCTTGTGAAGTGGCATCACCACTGTTGTGCATCAATCGTCAGGGACAAAGCCAGTAGCTAAACTTAATTTAAATGGCCTTAGGAGTGCATCCGACCAGACTTGTTTAGTAATGTTTATTAAATAGTCAGTATATTATCAGGTCCCATGGAGAAGTACTCTTACTCTTGGAGACCACCTTCAGCACAGGTTCTTTTAATGATGATGGGGGGGGGTGCTTGAGATCATCAGAGATAATGGGCTTTGGATAGTCATCTCTGGGATAAAGTTCACACTGACTTTGTTTCTTTGTTTTCTAACGTAGCAAAAGAAGGATTTGTAATTGCTTTTCATTCTTCTTAGATTGAGATGCTAACCTAAATTCATGGGGTACCTTAGTAGACCTATTTTTTTTATTCAAGTCATTAGTCAGTTTCCTGATGCTGTCTTTGATATGAGGGGTTTTGATCTGCTGCATACCTCTCAACTGTCTCTGATTTTCAGGGATGTCCCTGATTTTGACTCAAATTTTAACTCTGTCCCTCTTAATCCCTCCTAAAACTAGTGACTTTTGGAGGAAAGGTGGTGAATTACACTTAATGAAAAATGACAATAATTAAGAGTTATAAACTTCTTTTACTTTAGAAAATGCGTATTAATTCATATGCTCTGATTCTGTCAATGTTTCAAGTTAATAGCACTAATATTTTAAAAGTGTCCCTGATTGTCCCTGATTTTTTTTCTTGACTTGTCCCTGATTCTGTTGAAATTTGTCCCCAATTGGTTGAGAGGTCTGATCTGCTGTAGAGTTACTTTTGCTTTTTCCTTTTATTGTGGAGTCTGTTTATGTTGGTGTACTATGAAGGTGGTTTGTTTTAACATTTCCCAGTATATTTAGATCGGGTTTGGGACTGCCAGTTCTACACATTTGTCTAAGAGGGCATAGAACTCGTTTGTGAAGTACACATAGTGGTAGCATCTGGGGTGATGCTGCTGTAAATGAATTTTGACGCTGTATTATAGAATTTGATGAGATTAGTACATTTGAGAGTCCTTGAATTCTGAGATACAGTGTCAGCAGATTTAGAGACTAGTTTATGGTTTGGCTTAACTGGAGAATGCGATACCAGGGGTATAGCACATGAAGTATCTATATTTGTAAAGACAAGGGTAAGAATACTGTGCTTCTAGCTACTGTGTTAATAGTGTGATCAAAAGAGTTTTTGTTTATTAAATCTAACAATCGTAGTGCATATCAAGCAATCAAGGCATAAGTGCACCATTTTATTAACAGGTATTTAAAGTCTCCCAAGGTAATGGAATTATTGTCTACAAAGAGTTCATCAGGTACATTTAAGAACTTTGTATGATTGTCAGGAGACATAGAAGGTGTCCTGTAACAGGCTATAAATTAATATATGCTCTGTTTAGTGGTGTGGGTCTCTGGGAATCTGTCTAGAAGTAATTTGGTACAGGTTGTTATGTTATGTTATGTTATGTTATGATATGTTATATTGGGATGTCCATAATCTGGACTCTTAAGTAAAAAATGGCACTATGGTGGTAGCAGGAATCCTAAGCAAATCAAGAAGGACTGCTGAGTATCTTTTCCCCATGCTGACACATACCGGATCTCTGGAATGACACCAACATTTCAGCCAGTTGTTGAAGTCAGAGTCTTGTCTGCATCTGTGACATACATGGAGAGTTCTGTTATGTCTCTCTACATATCCATTAGGGTTTGTCTCATCAAAGTCATTCATCCCCACATGAACCACCACCATGTTGAAGTCATATTTGTTAAGTGAAAGAGCCTTAAGGGCCCATGAGATACCAGAGGTTCTGGCACCTGAAAGACCACTTATCATCACCATGGCCTTGTCCAACCTAGTCAGTGGAGGAGCAGTGTAAATGACTATAGAATCACCAATCTCAAAAACACTTTTATTTGTAGAGTAATGTGTACTAGATTTGAGTTTATTAAAATCTTGGTGACTCTTTGTTTAAGTGTGCCAGTTGATAGGTTTTCACCAAGGACTTAGCCTTTGTGAGCCTAGGAGTTTTTGGCAAGAACTTTTTTTACATCCTCACCATAAAATTTTAGTTTGTGTGTGGTGTAGGGTGTACGTCTCAATTGTTCGGATTTTCACAGAAGAGATTTTTCCCTTATATATTTTTTTCTGTTCCGCAAAAAAAGTTGTGGATCTCTGGCAAATTGCTCAGGACTAAAGTCATTAAATAATGATAGACATTTGAGTTTCAGACTTCGTATCCTTCACACATAAAACCAGTTCTAATAAAAAGTAAATTTATAATAGCAGTATTTAAATTATGACCATGAATTTGGGCCTCTTTTCCCACATTGTTTTGATTTTCTCCAGATTTCTTGTGTTAACAGGGTGAGAGGTACAGTTATGGAAGTGTATGTAATTTACAGTCTGGTTTTTTTTCTGTGAAAGTGAGGCCTCCAACTTAATAAAATACTTGCATCTCTCACAAGCAGAATGTGTTGCATTAAGTTCATTATCTGTGAGCATCACGCACTTACTGCTCTTTCCGAGGATACTGAGTGCTACATAAGGAAGACATGCAGACTAATCTTCCTCTATAGTCCCAAGATTTAGATACTTTAACTTGAATTTTACAAAAACTTGTTAATGAAGTAAATTATGTATTTTCATTTTATTGCTAAAGGTACACTGCCTGCTGGTCTGGAATAAACAGAGAGGATTAACTTAAGCCAATGCATAGTGCTGTCATTAACTATATATTATAAATTACACCAAGAAGCTACATCTGCTCGGGGTAACATATAGCAGCTGTGACCTGCTTTGATCACTGTAGAGCAGATGAAGACTACTAGAGACTGCTGAGATCTTCTATTCGCCTCTTTGTAAAATAGCTTTTTCCTGGATGTTTATTTTCCATATAGTAAAAATGCTAGACTTTGCCTACCAAAAGTATAGTTCCCTGCACAGATAAAGGCTTGAAGAACGAAACAGACCAAAAGTATAGTTTCCTGCACAGATAAAGGCTTGAAGAACGAAAAGACCAAACAGCTTTGAATATATAAAGGACCCTCGTGATTCCATTATCATGGACCTACACTGGTACCCTGCATGCAAGACAGCCACTGTTGAAAAAAATCTAGTTGAGTAATGAGATTCATAAAGTGGGTAAATGCAAATGCTGTGATTTGTTAGAATGATTTCTCTGTGAAGACCCACTGTTATGATAAACACCTTATACAACTACACTTTCCCTTCTTCTGCACATTTCCAATTATTCCTAACTTAATCCTTGCTGTTTTCCACTTAATATCAATGAGCCAAAGTTAGTTACTGAGTCCACTGTAGCAGGTTTGTGTAGTTCTCAAAATCTTCTTGGTTTAGTAAGGTACTGTATTACAAGGTGTCATGAATATTAACACAATGACTTAAAAATCTCTAAACATACTTCAACAAATGACATCTATCAGTTATCTAACTCCTCTTACACTTTCTGATCTTCATAGTCTTACAATCAAAAACATCAGTCCCCTTCTTTTTAATTTGCAGATTTGCTTTTCTGTTCTCTCTTGTCAAACAAACTCAGCCTCAACTACACGTTTGCTCTAAAAGCTTAACAACACATCATACCTCTCAACATCTTAGAGTAAGAAATCTGGACAAAACCACACATAAATGTGGGACAAAGGCCCAAAAATAGGGACATTTTTTAAATATTGCTCTTACAAACTCAGAATGTTGATATAATAACAGGTTTTGCATTAGAATGAATTTTCTGAAGGGTATGATATCTGAAACACAAATGGCAGTCATTATTTTCTCATTTAAATCTTTATAATTTGACACTAATTTGCCAGAAAACACAATTTTATGAAAAACGGACCAAAAATATGTGGCAAAAATCTAGACATTCTGCAAAAATCTGTACAGTTGACAGGTATGCTTACACACGCTCTAAAGGTTATCATTGATTTTTGTATTTTTACCAAAATACAATCCGTTTTAATGTATCTAATTCATAATTAATTCCTTTAATGTTTCTCTGACAGAATGGTTTCATTGTGCCATGCAGCAGATCATCTGATCAATGATGTCCTACCTTCCAGGTCTGAATGTCACTCAATCACCTTATATCATCTGTACAGACTGACTATCTGAATATGTCTTCAAGAGAGCTGCAATCAAAAACAACATGTATTCTGTTATTTAAATCCAACAGCATGTTTTCAACTGTTATTTAAATCCAATTTACTTTTTAATAACATGCTCCCATGTTCACATTGATGCAACTAGTGTCCATTTGCATTATTGGGACTCACCAGCTGGCTAAGCTTCTCCCTTAAGCATGAAGACCAATACTTGTGTACTCTGGAATGGCAGCCAGAAGCTTCCAAAGAATGATATGCTCATGCAGTCATGCCAATTAGATATCACTCTGTGGTCTAGCCATTCCCTCACAGCCACTGGCAAACACAATAGAAGCGCCTTCCTTTATATGACTATAATGACTAGACTTCTGAAATATGTAAGTCCAATGAATCTGTTCAGATAAGCCCTTCAGACTACAACACATCAAATATATAGTTTGAGCATCTTTGCTGTGCACCCTCCTGAATAGAAGCCTGGGATTATTAAGTGTACATTAATTCTTTGGCCAAGCTTACTGCAGTTTAAAATTCTAAATCTAAGGCTCCCCATGTTTACCCAAAGAGAGAACTTTATTTTGACAATACCAACTATTTCGGCATGCTCCTGACATTCTTTGAGCAAGCACTTTCAAATGCAGACAGATCCAGTATACTTTCATATGTTATATAATGACAGGCTCGCCTACCTTGTTCTCTATTTTACAACACACTAGAAAACCCCAAGCTTGAATGTGCACACTTGTCTATATATAGTAAACATTTTCCAGTGTTGTCATTTTGTTGTTCCATCAAACATCTCTGAGTCAGTACAAATCTTCTGTTATTATAAAGCATGGAAAATATAGGCTCACAAGTTAAACGTGATCATTGAACCTGCTGACATTCATATAACACCTGGAGCTCCTGCACTTCAAGGTGAGTTATTTAAAGCACCACTTCTTGTGGGTTAAAGAAGACGAACATCACAGATTCATCAAATGGTGCTTTTCTTTCACTTATTGTTGGCCCAAAGTATCATACATTGTGTAGATTTTCCATTACACTAGAGTCACCTAAACACTTTCCACTTCATTGTAATTCTTAAAATTCGATCACATATCAAACTTTAAAATATGCTTTGTAAGAAAAATGTTGCTCCTTTGATTTTCTTTGCATTCATGCACACACACGAAAAAACATATCTTTCCTCACTTTATAATTATTTTTTTAAAAAATCTTGACCAAATTCCCTTATATTATTCTACCTCAGTCCAATAGTGGCCAACAAACCATATCCGGAATAGGCCCATTCATTCCTCTCCTGCTTCCCTAGTCAAAGAGCATTAGAAGGAGAGGTGTGAATCTCAACCAGCATCCTCTGAGGCCTACTGTAGTCTATAGTGCTCCTACTCCAGTTTCCTTTATCCTGGCATGGGGCAATGCCCTGATATACTAAGGCCAGGTTAGGTGTTGCTTCCTTTATGCACAATCTCAATAAAACAAAATTCCTTAATCATGTCAGATCTACTGGTTTGTAGGAATAATGCACTGGCTATGACCCTAATGACTTGAGTTTAATTTAGGGCTCAGGCATCTGTGTGACCTGGTGTTGGGTGAATGAATATGCCCATCCTGGATGACAAGGGTCAGCCTGAATCATGAGATGCCTCAACCCCTGACAGGAGGGGTAACACAGGAAGACATGACCCTTTAGATATGCATTCTGCTCACCAAGATGCGAAAGTAGTATCCTTTATCATGGGTACACAGAAGCATTCACTCACATCAGGAAGAGAATAGTGCCCTCCATTAGTGATACAGGTCACTGGTATCCTTCTCAGGGGAGGGGCTAGCCCCACAATCAAACTGTCCTCATTGTAGAGATGTTAGGGAGAATACTTAACACCTCAATGGCCCCTCATGGAAGTCTCTCACCTCCTTGTTGAGGATACCTAGTACAAGAAAACAACCGTGTCCAAGTTTGATAGGAAAAGTGTAGCAGGCAGAAAGGTAAAAAAAATCATAGAAAGATAATTTCTTGATCACAACCGATTGAGAATGCAGCCTACTCATACAAAATGAAATGGACATTTTTGCATAGAGATGGACATTTTTGCATAGAGATAAGTCCGTCTGTACTCCTACATGTGAGGACTGCCCATCACATATCCTTAACTTATATACACTAACTCAGTATAGTAGAGAGAAGGGAAATTTGCTACAAAACAATACAGTTGCCTTGCACAGTATCTACAAATCAAAGATATAATTTGCAATCTGCAAGCAATCTGTAAACATATTCATAATGAAGAACCTTGCTGCGTATTAACTTTAATCAGTTAAATACATGCCTGCTCTGTGAAATAGTAGGACCCTTTACTAAGTTGGCCACTGTTTCCTTTTGCTTGACCAGTAGACTATACTGCATATGCCAGGTATTTAATCTCAGGAAATGACAGAAAACCTGTTTTAATTGCATCTCTTTGTTAATTGCTTTGCTGGCTCTAAAGTGATTGGGCTCACTTATAAATTGTCCTGAGGGTAGGAACAACATATTTATAAAACAACATGTAACTTTTGCAAGATTTACCCAGAAATGTTCATTACTACACTATCATCCATTAACTGGGACTTCCTAAAAATCCTCTCCTTAGGTGATGCTGTAATTAAATTCAATGCAACTTTTCTAAATATCCTAAATAGCCTTGCATCTTCTTGAAGGAACAGACTGAAAACTTCTTTCAGCTTTTCCCGGTTAGGGGTCCCCACAGCACATCACCTGTCCGCTCATGATTGACAGTGGAGTTTTACAGTGTCGAGTTGCCAGCCTGGTGCCCAACCTTCCACAGAAGGAAGAAACAGACTGAAAACAAATAATGCAATTTGGCTATCCAAAAATAGTGGAATGCTAATGCAAGATAGAGAAAAAGCATAGAGAGAATGGCAAAAATAAAATAAAAAATCTCAATATCTTGAAATCTCCAAAATGCTTTGCAGCTATACTAAAAAAGCAAATGACTGAAGACAAAAACAATCCTCCGGATTCAATAAAGCTTATATGGAGTGTAAGAATAGTGCAGCCGCTCCTGCACGGAATATGGCCTTCAAGCGATCCAGTAAACAAGCCCGGGGACGTGCACAAGCTTGGCAGCAATATTCTTTCATGGACACCACTGAATGATGCTAATTACCTCATTTGCTGGTTAGAACCATGCAAATGAGGTGAATCAGTGATTGAGGAAGCAGGCACCCATACAGGAATAATGTTACCTGCAGAAATGTACTCAGCTACTAGCCAAATACATTTTTGCAAAAATCGAAACAGAGGCATGACAGCTCAAATAAAAGCATGTCTTATAATCTTTAGGCATGCAAATGGCCAAATATATGGCCATTAGTCTGGAAAAGTATTTCAATTTTATAAAAATAAAAGTTTTTTTTTTGTTGGCCAATCTCGGCCGTTTAAGCATAGGGCAGTGGCACTCAAACAGGATTGTGCCAAAAATATAAACAACAGTTGAAAAGACAATTTTAAGTGAAATCTGAATTTTGCCACTATTGTCTATGGCATGCAGAATCAAAACAATACCAGGGTACAGTGGTTGCTCAGGAGAAAGGGTCTGGTGTAGTGCAGTTACTAGGCATTAAGGCAATGGGGTATGCTAATGAGGGAAATTTACTGAATCACAAAAAGTTTCTATGTGCCAAACTGCACCTAATTGTGTAGGTGCTATAAGGCAGTGGTGTAAGCAGGGGGAGCAGCAGACATGAAAAGGAGGTGTGTCATGCTTGGTGTAAGCACATTGGTGCTCCATGGCTCCCAGATAAGCTTAGCTAAGCACAGATAAGCAAGGGTGTGTGTCTGAGGCTGTATTGACTTATTCCATGAAATGAAGAGTGTGTTCATGTCCAGGGGAGGGCCATTTTACATTGTTTACCTTAGCTATATGGGTATGCACAGTATGTACAAGGTCTAAAAATAAAACTAAACAAAAAAAAAACCCTGGAAATAGCAGAACTGTTTACATTTGGGTACTGGGTTTGTGTGGCGTGCCTTGGGGCTTAAAGAGGCAGAAATGGGAAGGGGAAAAGAAAAAAAAGAAAAATAGCAGAATAAAAGCAATCAAGTGCAAATAACATAGCTGGCAGGTAGAATGTACCATAGTCAGCCAATCATACAGGCAGCATCTGCACCAAACAGTATAAACTATGGAAACACCTTGCAGTCTATTATTTTCCCCACAAACTCTGCACCATTGATGTACACATGCAGCCACATAAGCCAGGAAGAGTTGCATCCAAGACCCTGAGTATTTGTCTGGAGTTGCATTCAATAAGTGCCTGTGCATCCATGACAGCCCAAACTATGGTCTGGTGACACCTGCTGTGGCACTTGCAACAGCAGCTTGATGGGCAACAGTCCTCTTTCGAGCACCCCTGTCCATCCACCTGTGTGGTACCTCACCTGCACTCTAGCTATGGCTAGTGGCTGCACTCACACTTGCCATAGTCACCACACTAGCCTGTTCCAAGCCACCACGTGCTAACTGTCCATTAACTGTGGCTGCTGATGATGGGGTATGTGTGGGCATTGTGACTGTGTGCGGGGATATTCTGGATGACTGTAGGATGCCACCTGATGGCACAGATTCAGCCCCTAACAACCCCAACTGTGCCCCACTATGATCACCATCATTGTCAGAGTCTGCAGAGACACTAACATCAGATTCTGAATGGGAGGGACTATGACCACCATGTCCACCTGTGAGGGGAAGGCAACATATGTAAATTAATACCTGCACTGTAAGGTTTGCTGGTACATGTACACATGCATGCAACACACACACACACACACACACACACACACACACACACACACACACACACACACACACACACACACACATGCACATACACATACAGGTAAGGTGGCACAAAGGCATTACACAGACCTCAAAATAGACAACTGGTGACATTCATGACACAGTCAGACCACAACATACAGACTCTGGACAGACCCTCAACATCATGCAGTGCAGCTCTTTCCACTTAATATTACTACTAATATATACCTCTGGGATATGTGAGTAGTGTTAGTAGGTGATGGGCCTTCACCTAGCACACACTGCAGACATGTACACATTATTGTTGTTTACCTGTCTAGCACAGTGCCAACTCCTACAGAACATACCTCTCTACTGTACAGAGTTCACTGAATGCATAGATGAGTGGATCATATATTTGGTCTGTTCCTCATAAATCCTGTGTTTGTCTGACACATTACAGGGATGATCTGTGGATTGGTGTCACTAATTAATAACATGGTTTCAGTGTCATACTTCAACACCTGTAGTGCATGTATGTTAAAACAAAACTGGTTACACTAACAACCTACTAAGCTTATAGTGGATATAATAAGTGTACACACCCCTGTTAACATGCCAGGTTTTTCTGATATATAACATGAGATCACAGAAATCATGTCATCACATTTCCCACCTTTAATGTGACATAACCTGTGCAATCCAATGGAAGAACAAACACATTGGTTAGGGTAACATATAGAAGGTGAAATATGTACAATAGGCTGGTTGCATGAGTGTGCACACCTTTAAATTATACCGTGTTAAAACACGTTTTGATTTAATAACAGCAGTCAGTCCTCTTGGGAATGTTTCAATCAGCATGGCACATCTTGATTTAGCAATATTTGCACACTCCCCATTGCAGATGCCCTCCAACTCTATCAGATTGTGAGGGCATCTCTTGTGCACAGCCCTTTTCACGGCACCCCACATGTTTTCTATTGGATGTAGGTATGGACTATGGCTGGGCCATTCCAAAACATTGATTGTCTTCTAGTGAAGCCATTTGTTTGATGTGGATGTTTGGTTTGGGTGATTGTAGTGTAGAAAGGTGTAATTCCTCTTCATCTACAGCTTTCTAGCAGACACATGACATTTTTGGGCCAAAAGGGACTGGTATTTGGAAATGTTCATAATCCCCTCCACCTTTACTAAAGGCTCACTTCCAGCTTATGAAAAGCAACCCCAAAGCAGGACACTGCCATCACCATGTTTCACCATGAAGATGGTGTTCTTTTGGTGATGCACATTGCTGTTATTGTGCCAAACAAACCTTTTGGAATCGTGGCCAAAAAGTACAACCTTGGTCGCATTACACCAGCACAAATTTTCCCACATCTTTTGGGAGACCTGATGTATTGTTCTTGAGAATTTCACCAGACCTGGTTGTTGATATGTGTGAGAAAATGCTTCCATCATCCAACCCTACCCTATAGGCCAGACGTGGAAAATATGGGAGATTGTTGTCACATGTAGTACACAACCAGTACTTGCCATAGATTCTTGCAGTTCCTTTATTGTTACTATAAGTCTCCTGGCAGCCTCCCTGCCCAGTTCGGGTCTTCTCTCTTCAACACATTTGGAGGGATGCCCTCTTCTTTGCAATCTCACTGTTGCCCTGTATTTCCACCACCTTTTAATGACTGTCTGCACTGTGTTCCATGAAATATTTAATGCTGTGGAAATGTTTTTGTGCCCTTCTCCGGGCTGATACCTTTCAAAAATGAGATCACTTTGTCTGCACTGTGTTCCATGGCATATGCAATGCTGTGGGAATGTTTTTGTGCCCTTCTCCAGGCTTATAACTTTCAAAAATGAGATCCCTTTGTTGCTTCTTAAGCTCTGTGTGAACCATGGCTGTTGCTGCAGCAGGCAGCTGAGTAAATGTCAGGTAAATCCTGGTAGGACAGTTGACTGTTATTTGCTGTTAATCAAGGAGTCTCTGTAATTGATGACAGGTGTGTACCCAAGAGAACGTAATGATGTAATTATATCGAAAGCTGATTCAACACAGTATTAGCTTCAGCCTGTGCACACTTATGCATTTAGCTTCTTATACGTTTTTCATTTGTCATAATTGTTCCCCTAGCAGATTTGTTTGTTTTGCAATTGAATTGTACAGGTCATAGATCACATGAGTTTGGAAATGTTTTATTGTGATCTCATTTTTGTATATTGCAAATACCTGGCATTTTAACAGGTGTGTGTACACCATTTATATGCACTGTATAACACTAATTTATAAAATATGTCCCTAGTTTTGGGCCTTTGTCCCCCCATTTTGTTAGTCTTTGTCCAGATTTCTTGCAATGACAGGTTGTGAGGTATGCTACAGATATGTTAGATCTCCTGCAAATAGGCCCCTGTGATGAAAACTGTGATGCAATGCAGTTAACCCGACCACAAGTGAACATGCAGATATCGCAATATGGTTGAGAGTAACAGTTGTGTGCATGGTAAAATTCATGACCATAACATGCCTGGGTTACTCGTGAGCCACAACAGGACAATACCATATTTGCCAGCTTCAGACTACTGTGCCACATCCAAACCAGAGGTACTTGTGTGGGGAGAGTCATCAGTCACATTTGGCATTGGTATAAGATGAATGCTACTTTCCTACACATATTCAGTACAAGCTCTGATAGTACACAATTTGTTGTCCTTCACCATAGATGTGCACTTGTGTGCATTACTAAACCCCACACACAAATGCAGTTTGATCTCACATATGCATCTAGATACTCTACAGAAGCCAGTATGGCTGCTACATGATTCAGTTGATGTGCACTGTGGCCTTACCTGGACACTCCTCACCTGTTGTCTGGGTGCCACCCACCTCCATGACTTGTGTTTCTTGTGTTGGCTGGTGTGTGGGGGCTACCCCAAGGTTGGCAAGGAGTTCCTCCATTGCTGTGAGTGGGGCCTATGTGGCAAGACCTCCTCCTTTAATGCTATGAACCCTGGCCATGGCAGGAGCCCTTTACCAGGCATGATGTATCAGGTCAGTCACACGATGCCTTTCCTGATCGTATGAGTTTCCATGGTGGCCAATGTTATTCACCCTGTGGACCAGCTCATCCCACATGGCAGTCCATTCCCACAGATCCTGTGGCCTACAGCCAAACATCACCCCATGGTGCTGGATGATAAGGTTAATAACCTCATTTTCAGCTGCAGAGTACTGTGGCTGATGGACATGTGGCATGTCACCTGGAAGATATAAACAGGGAAACACATTACAGGACCTCATACATTGGTCAACATTCTTTACAGAATGTAAGCATCAACATTTTTTATCATTAGCCACCATGTACGACCACATCATACCCCTGTCATCTATCAGCACAGTATGAGCTAGCATTGCACTCCTGGTCCTGATGTGTCATGTTCCCCCCAATGAGAGCCAGTAAATTACATAATCCAACATTGAACTTTCACCTTTGTGTAGAGGGAAAAAGTGGCCATCTTCCTTGCAGATGGGATGGCATGGGTGCTCAGGCTTTGGTTGAGTACAGTATGTAATAGAGCTGGGAGCATATGCCAGAGCTCATGTAGGATGCAGACAGGGATGTTATCAGGTCCCATGGAAAATTATTTTGTTGCCTATGAGTAGGCATTGTGTACCTGCTTCCTGATGATGAGGGGAGGGGTGTGGGTGCTATGCATATCCACCTATACTGATGGTGGGACAGGGGGTGATGTTTTCTCTTAACCTGTCTGCAGCAGGATGGCTATAGCTATGCTGTGTATGTATGTGGTGTGATTGACCACCAGTATAGGGTGGGTTGGGTTTGATGCCTCTGAGATGGAAGACATATGTGAAGACAGCCTTGTGATTTGCCTTGGTGGATGTGTCCAATTTGTACTCATAGTTAGCCTTACAGTGACACACCTGTGACCTTATATGCTTGTCCAGACAAAGGTTGACCTGCTTCCAAGTTAGTGCCTGCTACTAATTATCCTTGTACAGCCAATATAGTGACTTGATTGTGTGGTTTATGTATTGTGCAGTCCACCAAAGGGGATTACTCCACCTTGGTAGAGACATGTTTTACAAGTCAGGCATTTCTGAATCCATACAGCTATGTAGGTGCTTATATAGCTATTTGTAGTAGGCATGGACACGTGGTCATAACACAGATGGACACCTCTCCAATTTCAACCAGATAATCATGCTTATTCTAGTACCCATGTTTGTGTCAGGGCATTGCAACAACCAGTAGCTGTAGAAATCTGTCTGTTGGATGCACTGAAACTAAGATTACACATATGTACAACATGTATAGCTTATTTACCTGATGTTTTGAATCTCAAGTCTGTTGTTTTGAGGCTTCCAGCTATACCTACTCATACATACATGTGCACAGGTAATACCTGATATAAATGTCTGTTCTATGTCGGTATGGCACATTGTATTTACACTCTTTCTGCTCAGTCATACCTCTCAACCTGTTAGAGCAGACATCTGGAGGATGGCACACATAAATGGGGGGCAATGGGCCAAAGTTATTGACACTTTGTTAATATTGCTATAATACACTTAAGTCAGTTGATAGCACAAGTAGGCTTTGCATACACAGAAATACCCTGGAAGATGTCTGACACTCATATGTATGCTATTATGTTCTAATGTCAGTCTTCACAGATTTGCCAATGATTTGCGGGACATAACCCAACTCTTCTGAGTAAATGACTACAAATGTGAGGCACACATATGGTCAGTATGCATAACACTGAACAGTTGAATGGTATGACCTAAGTAAATCACATGTAGTTCAACACACACTTCTATGACAGTAATTTACTATGCACGTACCCTGTATAGGTCTTTCAGATTGTGAGACAAACATGTTTATCATAGTTGTATTCAGAAGTAACATATGGATATCTACAACTTCCCAGTAGCTGGCCTAGCAGTGTCACAGATAGTATTGTCTGACAGACACTCCAGGAGTAGTCATATGTGAGCCATCCTTTCCTGGGGTGACTCAGGGTCATGAGTTGTGATCTATGTCACTGCAGACAGACCCAGATGCTATGGCCATAGTTGCTGATCAGCAATATATCAGTACAGCAAGTCTTGATGAGACATATTTGTTAAACTTCCTATTTCCCATTATTACATACCCCCTATTGCATTCCATTGCATGCTTACTTGTTTGACATACCTATAGTTTCTGAGTCTTTTTATTTTATTCACAGTCTGTGTATGTGTCTGTCTGTCTGTCTGTTTCTCTCTCTCTCTCTCAGATGTAATGTATATATCAGTTTTGCATAGGCAGCAGCTTGCCTTTTGTAGGTCATGTTCATGAGCAGCTGATGGCCTGTGCACAAATTGGTGTCCCCTACTTGCTCATTGCATGCATAACTGCTGTGTTGTTATTCCTATAGCCAATGGCATGTCACACTCTTGTAATTCAGAACTTTATGTGAGCACTGCCCCTTTTCCTTGCCTGTGAGGAGAACTTCATGGAGGTGTGTGAACAACAGCATCATAGAGGGTAGTTGGAAATACCTCTTACAACTTAAACTGTGGTGACAGCCCAACGAAATTGGGGAAAAATTTTCAGACTTAGGGACAGAATGTAAGTATTGCTGTTATAAATCTGGATTCATACTAGTTTAACAGGGTTTGTGTTGACATGGATATTCTGCATGGGTGTTGCTCTGACATTGTTATTTGGTTGACATAACTCTCAACTGTAGGGCTATCCACAGAATGGCAAGAGGTTGGACTCTTATGTTTGGTCTGTTTCTCTGACAGTTGTTGCCCTTGGCAAATCAGTAGCATACCCCGGGTATTGCAATCAGTAAATGCTAACTTCCATTTGTATTTCTGACTTCATATTCCTCAGTTAAGATATATTACAACAAACCCTGTAACACCATCAACTTTCTCAGTTTGTAACAGCAATATTTCAATTATGCCCCTGTGTTTGGGCCTCTGTCTCGCAGTTATGTGAGGCTTTGTCCAGATGTCATGCAGTAAGAGGTCGCTAGGTATGCTATATCATTAGTCAGGGGCGGCTCATGCTATAGGACTGCAGCCCCCCCCACCTGTAGAAAGAAGGAAGAAAATAAAATTAAAACAGAATGGTGAGTCCCGGAACTCCACGCATGCATGCTTGGAGTTCCTGGTACTCACAGAACTCCAGACTGCTGTGTTAGGCAGTCTGGATAGAGGAAAAAGGCATCTCTACCCTGCAGCCCCAGAAGTCTGTGTGGTGACAGGAAACCAACCATTAGCCTTGCATGGCTTCAGATTTAGCTGCTGCTGAGGAACCGTGTGTATGTGTGTGTGTGTGTGTGTGTGTGTAAAATACCCCACTTGCTATACACTGGGGGCTAGAGAGAACACATGGTGGTGGGTAGAGAATACTCAGGCTTGATCCCTGTACCTTGGGTGGAGGTGGCAAGGGCCTGCATTCCCTACCCACCACCATTTGTCAACAAATTACAGATGTTTGCCTCATATTTGTTCTGTTCCTCATAAAATCTGTGGTTTCAGCATCTTTATTTTTCCTCACAAAGTCTGTAGGGCGGTGCATTGGTAGCATTGTTGCCTGACAGCTACAGGTTCTCTGGTTTGATTCTTGGCTTGGATGCCTTCTGTGTAGAGTCTGCATGTCTTCCCATCTTACAAAGACATGTCTGGAGTGTTTCTCCCTGCTCTGCTGAAAATTGGCTTTTCTTCCAAATCAAACTAGTTTCCTGATTAACAAATATTTAAAAATAACAGGCATTTGAATTTCAGACATCATATTTTTCAGAAAGTACATGGTAACACAAAACCTTTTATTCTAGCAATTTTCTAAGTTTATAACATGGATATTTGAAATGTGGCCCTATTTTTGGGAATGTATTCCCCCATTATTGGCTTCATCCAGCTATTTTGTGCTAAGGTTGAAAGCTATGGTGAGAATTGAATTCACTGAATGTTTGGGGGCTGTATTCCTCCATTATTGGCTTTGTTCACGTGTGTTTTGCTAAGAGGTTGAGAGATATGGTCAGACGTGAATTCACTGAATATGTTTGGGTCTGTAGTCCCCCATTATTGGCTTTGTTAAGGTGTTTTGTGCTAAGAAGTTGACAGCTATGGTGAGAACTGAATTCACTAAATGGTAGCCATTTAAGTTTCAGTGTTCCTCTCTTTCACAATACAGCTGATTTGGCATAGGGTCCCTGGGTTCAAGACTTGGCAGTGACATGTATGGTGGTAACACAGCATTTTATTCTAGCAACTTTTCAACAGTATACAAGCAATGTTTAAATGTGTCCTTGTTTTTTGGGCTTTTGACCCCCCACTTCAATAAATTTTGTTTTTTTCCAGATTTCATGTGCTGCAAAGTTCAGAGATACAGCTGAGTGTCGAGTAGATTTTACAAGGAGCTGAGAGCTGCAGGGGAACACAAGTTTAGTGCTGCTTATGCTGAGTAGGTTTGGGTTGTAATAGCACAACAGGTAGCATACTTGCTTTTGATGCAGAAGGCTGTGGGTTTTGCTCCCATAATAGGTAGATGCATTGCTGATACTGTACTGTGTTGTAAAAGGGGTGGATGTTGCAGTCCTTTTTGGTGAAGATACCTAGTAACTATGAATTTGTTATCAGTTTGCCATCCATTCCCTATTGCGATATTACTAGCTTATCATTTTTTAATGCAACATAGGCATTTTATTCCTCAAGGGCAACAGGCACTTTATTTGTAGATGAAACAGTGACATATAAAGTTGTTTGCTAGCAGCAACCTCTTTATTAGTTACAGATTTCTTTAACGTGGAATTATTTAGATGACATTTTACTTCTTCAGAGATTGTGCATATTTACTGGTACTGGTGGACTGTAGAAGGTTGAGTAGACTTTTATGATGGAAATGTTCTGAATTGGGCAGTTTTGTCATTGGTGCATGCATTTTCATTGTTTACTGGAAAAATGTTCAAAACAATAAATTTAAAACGCCCTCTAAAAACTGTACTTTATTGTACAAGGAATATAATTTAATACAATCAGGAAGATGTATCAAAGAGCATGTGTATGTTTCGTGTTCAAGGAGTCTATGATTTGAAAACAGCCCAAAGTTAATCTTTATCTGCCACTGGCAAAATGTATTTTCTTTGAATGTGGGTTTCAATGCTGTTTCAATGCATGTGAGTTTCAAGGGCAGAGAAGTTTTAATGCTAAGTCTATTTTCATTGTGAGACTGCATTGCTTTGTTTAGCAGACATCTATTGAGGTTTGTGCTGTTAAATGCAAAATAAAACTTTCAAATGAAATCCAAATCATTGCAGAAGTAAAGCAGTATGCACATTAGTGTTTATGGTAAATGGGGTGAAATAACAAAGGAATGGGACATTGGAATGGCTGCAGGGGGGAGACTCCATTCGACCATGATTTTGTGAGGGAGGAAAGGCAGCAAACTCAGACATCCACGGCTGAACTATACCTCTCAACTGTCCAGATTTATACATAATGAATAGATATTTGCTTCTTATTTTTGCTTTGTTCCTCATAAAATTTGTGGTTTTCTGGCAAATCATTTAGGAATGAAGTCACTAAATGACAGACATTGAGTTTCAAATGTCATAACCTTCAGAAAAATGCATGCTAAAGCAAGACCTGTTATTCTATCAACTTTCTTAAGTTTATACAAGAGCAATTTTTAGTAATGTTTGTATTTTCCCCTAATATATTTGGCCTTGTCCAGATTTCCTGCATTAATTTCTTTATAAAATTAGGAATATCCAAACCTCTCAACTGTCCCCAATTTTATGTGGATATATATGTATATATATATATATATATATATATATATATATAGATATACACATATATATATATCTATATATATCTATTTCTATATATATATATATATATATATATATATCTATATATATCTATATATATATATATATATGTATAGATATATATATATATATATATATATATATATATATGGATATGCATATATATATGTATCTCTCTACATATATATATATATATATATATATATATATATATATATATATATATATATATATATATATATATATATATATATATATAAAATATATATATACATATATACATATATATATATATATATATATATATATATATATATATATATATATATATATCTATAAAGATATTTTTCATATCTATGTATCTCTATACATATATATATGTATGTGTATATATAAAAAAAAAACTTGAGTAACTCCACAGAGCTTTTTCCCTACTGTTGAATGGCTCTACTGCATGATATGTTTGAAAAAGCATTAGGAATTCCTACCACTCAAATGTTGTAGTGGTGCATTGCCCTATATAATGTACAGGCGCCTGGGTTCAAGACTTGGCATGCTTGATTATTTTATTGCTAGGCAGAAGAGTGGCTGATGGAGACTGAGTGGTTAAAGCAGTTTTAAGAGGCTTTTTTGCCACTTACACCTGCGCTAATTCCTTTAAAAGAAAATAAAAAGGGGTTATAGGAAAGTGGTGAGAAAGGGGAATGCAGAGGGAAAAACTATATGACAGGTAGCTAGGGATGTGCAGGATGGGTATAGGGAAGGTCCATAGTTGTCCATTTCTTAGAAAGCAACAGCTGTGAATTTGTACAGAACCTGGAGGTGAATTTGGGCACTCACATCGCAGAGAGAGGGGTGAGGGCAACAGAAATGTGTTGTCAAGCCAACTGGACCGGATTACATGTGTCCAGTGGACACATGTGCAACATGGGCAGCTATGTATGGAGCAATAATATTTTGGAGGACAGATGCCCTTTTTTTCTTTGTTAAGTGAGAGTGTGATATTGGAGAAGGATTGTTGGTATGTCTAAGGAGGTATGTTGGGTAGGGAGACAGACAAGACAGACAGGACAGCAGACAGGGGTGGTGCATGACACGTGGGGGGTAAACACCTTGGATGGAGAGGGTGTTCGGGAATCAGAGGCCCATGAGCCCCGATTGGTTACAGTGGGACTGACATCCCCACCTGCAGGAAGTCACGACTGCACCTTCACAGCCCCAGTGGGGCTATTGTCCTGTACCTCACATACATATATCTCATACAGTAGCTGTGTAGGCTTATGTATCCTCTCCACCTATGGATTAGTGTGAGAGGATTGGGCTATGTGGAGGTAGGCATTGTTCACCATCTTCCCCTCATCCCTGTAATTGTTGACCACTGCAGAGAGGTCAATCAGATTTCACAGGCCTGCTCTCCCTTTGACAATACTGTGGTGTGTGGGCCCAGCTATTTTGTTGTTGCCAATGTCCCTGTTCATAATGTCCTCAATAATGCCTTCCATGCCCTTGCAGAGCAGGCTACTTATTCTGATGTGCATAATATCGGCTGGGTTGGTGGAATTCTCAACCTTTGTGTACAGGGATGACAGTGGCTGTCCTCTGCACAGGTGGGATGACACCAGTGTTCAGGTTGTGGTTGACTACAGTGCAGAATGGATCTGATAGCCCATGCCTGTGTCCATGTGGTATGCAAATAGGGATGGTAGCATGACTATGGAGACCTCTATGTGCTGCTTATGAGAAGGCCTTACAGTCCTTTTTCCTGATGATGAGGGGAAGGGGGGGCAGGTGCTGTACATGCACATGTGTACCACTGGGGGGACAGGGTGGTGGTACTTATACTTCACCTGTCTGCAGTCGGTTGCCCATATCAATGCCATATGTGAATGTGGTTTTATTGACCAATACTACAGAGCAAATTTGTGTGTTGCCTCTGGAATTGCAGACACATTAGTGGAAGGCCTTGTGATTTGACTTGGTAGATGTGTCCAATTTGCACTCAAAGACAGCCTTAGAGTACATCACCTATGCCATTATTTGCTTGTACAGACCAAGATGACATTGCTTCTGATGAGGCACCTGTTCCTTCTTGGCCCGTCCAGCAATTATTTCCACCTATTATAGTATTTATGTATTGCTGTTATCCACCACAGGGATTTATCTTACCTTGAGGGGGATGATGTTGTCCTGTCAGGTACTGCTGAGTCCATACAGCTATCTGGGTGCCCACATAGTATTGTGGTGTGGGCCTGGACACTGCTGCTAGTTTCAGCAAATGGGACATTGGCTGTACAGCTACTTCTACCTTCTCTGAGGGGATTTACAGTCATTTGTGTACATTTCATTCTGTTTGACACAGTAAGCGGGTGAGGGTCAGGGGAGATGTTGCCCTAAACAGTGATGGCTATGTAGTCAAATATTACCAAGGAGGATGGCACTGTGTGACTGCTACAGTGGCTACTCATGTTGGTTAGGACCAGGTACATAAGATTCCCACCTGCCGCAGGAGTGTTGACTAGCTGATCCACTGCATTGCCATTGACAAAGCCAAGGAATCTAGGTGCTTTCATGTTCCGGTGGCATAGGTCAGGCACACTATGGTTGGGTATTTGAAGTCACCCAGGAGCAGGGTAAACGATTAAATCCTGACAGATTCCAGCAGGTCCGAATAGGCATGGTGGGTGTCCATAGTCATGTTTGGAAGCCTGTAGCTAGCTATGAATTGAGTAGGTGTTTTGTCAGCTGTTAACTGCACTAAGGATGTCACCCATGTGACATATTATTTGTCCAGCTTGGAGGTGTGTATGTGTATGCTAATGTTCAACACTCCACCGCCTGTGACTTTGCATGCCTCCATTTGAGGTCTAAACGTATGATGGGATGAGTGACCTGGCAAGGTTGGTGTGCTCTCCACAGCTAGAGAGCAGGTGTCAGTGACTGCACAAATGTCAGCATCCTAAGGGACAAGGTATGCTTGCATTGACATGGGTGTCATGGTAAGACACCTAGCACCTGCTAGAGCAAGACATCTGTACAAAGCCACACATCCTTGTTGGACAGAGGCCAGTAAACAGTGCCACTTTATGAATCTAGCTGAAACAGACTCAGTTGCCAGCAAAGACGGGGTCTCATTCATAGGTGTACTCTGCAGAATATGACATCTGACAATGAAATGTATGCTAATTTGTTATGACTTCAGTCTTTAATGGGTTGCCAGTGATGTGCCAGACAATACTCAACTGTCTGAGGCATTAACTACAAATATGAGGCAGACATGTGGTCAGTCTACAATACTCTGGACAGTTGTCAGGTATGGGCTCAGTATATCACATGCAGTTCAACACACACATCTGCACCTATTGTGTAGTATGCATATACCTTATCTACATCTCTTACATTTGTAAGACAAGCATATGTATCAGAGTAGAATTCATAGGTGACTTATGAGTAATTACAGCATTACAGGTAGCTGGCCTACCAGTGACACACTCAGTATTGGACAACAGAGACCCCAGTAGTAGTCATACTTGAGGTTACCTTTGCTGTGGTGACTCTGGGGCCAGAGATGTGCTCCATGTCTATGCAGGCAGGGCAAGCAGTAATGGCCATAGGTGCTGGACAGCAGCATGTGAGACCAGTAGGTCTTGTTGTGGCCTAGTGTTTATTGTCCCATTTGACATCATTGCATCCCCCCTTCTATATTCCATTACATGCTTACATGATTGACATACCTGTTATAGTGCTCAGGCATTCCTTCACAACAATGGTTTGTGTAGTTGCAGTCTGTCTTTGTGTAGATGGGTTGAGACCTGTGTTGCATAGGCAGCAGCTTGCCTTTTGTAGGTACTGCTCATGAGCAGGTGATGGCCTGTGCACCAGTCAGTGTCTCCTACTTGCTACTTTCATCCAGAGCAGCTGTGTTGTCTTTCCATTTGCCAATGCCATAGCAACACAGTACCTTCATGTGTGCCTTGCCCGTTTTCCTTCCCTGTATGGAGGACATTATAGAGGTGTGGGGGCTACAGCTTCACAGACAGTAGGTGGGAATACCTCTCAGGACCGGACATGTGGAGACAGCCCAGCAACATATGGAACAAAGCACCAGAATTGGGTACATAGAGGACATGATAGAAAGGAGAGGGTACCCTTTGAGCTATGTTGATAATATACTTCAAGAGGCTATAAACAAAAGGTTAAGTGGGTATTTTGTACCCCTATTTGGTATAGGGGGAGGAATTCAGTATGAAGTAAAACAAGAAAGTTGTAGTACTTTTAAAAGGTCAGCTATATTTAAAGTCAATCAGCAATTTTACAACATCAAAAACATTATCCAGCACAACTGGAATATTTTTAGTACTGATTTACAACAAGTACAACTAGTAGGACCATAATATAGTGTACAAGAGAGATTTCAGCATAAAAAATATGCTGGAAATATAGAAATACCATTCAAGTAGAGACATAGGGATGGTTAAATGCGGTTACTGTCTTCAGTGCCAATACATTCTGGAAGCCAAAGACATCATTATCCCTAATTATGGTAAACACACTATAAGAGGGAAAATGTCCTGCAACAGTAAAGGTGTGGTTTATTTAGCCATATGCTCCCAATGTCTGAGTTTCTACATTGGCAAAACTATAAATGCACTAAGGAGCAGAATATATTAACATTATTATGATATAAATAAGAAGGATGGTAAAAATGCATTATCAACACACATTATTGCCAATGAAGGACACGGATTTAAATTTGTTATAATAGAACAGGTAACAATGGGGGAAAGAGGGGGACCCCTCAATGACTTCTTTGAATTGTCAGAATTAAAATGGCAAATAAGGACAAATGCATCAAAGAGTCACAGAATTAATAGTGCAGTGGCCATTAGTTCTGTTTCAAGACTTAAGGCACATTTTTTTCTATAAAAGGAATATATAGAATTTGCTTTTTATGGACACATTGCAAATACTGTTGAGGAAGGTTATACATGTTGCTTATGAATTATGCATTGTAATTTTTATATATCTGAATAATTGTTTTAGATTTTTATTCTGTTATTTTAACATAGATTTTGGCATGGTTGCTTTAAGGAACTGTTTTACTAATTTATCAATTGTGTTTTACTAATTGTTGCAAAGTGTAATTGTTTTTTTTATGTACATAAGGGATGTTGGGTAAATGTAGCTTCATTCTGATGAAGTTTCCATTAGAGAGATGAAATTGCTCATAATAAATTTCTTGTGTGGATCTGTACCTTGGTTTCTTCATTTTGTGAACTATCAGTTGGTGTGGTGTTTTGTTCCTACATAGAGGGCTGCTAATTTAACAGGGTTCATCTGGAAATGCATTTTCTGTGTGACTTGACATCTGACAGTGATATGTCTCTGATATACCTCTAAACTGTCCTTATGTCCACACACTGCCCAGGGGTCTGCCTGTTGTGTTTGGTCTGTTCCTCAGACAACATCTATTTTTGTGTAAGCAGTAGGATACTGTGAGGATTGTGGTCAGAGTAACTGTTGACATCCATTGGTGTTTCATACATCATACCCTTCAGGGATGTTCTGTTATAACAAAGCCTGTGACACTGTCAACTGTTTCAATTTGTAACACCATTATTTGAGATATGTCCCTCTTTCCGGCCCCCTGTCCCCCAAGTATGTCATGCTTTGTTCAGATGTCTTGCAGTAAGAGGGTCAGGGGTCTGTGATATCATTATTTATTGACTGCATTCAAGGTCTCATCCTATTGATGTAGCAGACTCCTGGAAGTGGTATGCAGCAGTGGCCATGAACATGGTCTGACACCCTGGGCATTCTGTGCAAATCTGTACATATGAGAGCTATGTATGTCTGACCATTATGAAGCAACTGCCAAGATTGTGTACCAGTGTTGTGTGTAGATGTTTGTTTGGCTGGGTAGGGAGAGTAGCAGATGTAACTGTCACAGATCCTTTTTCTATCTGACTGTGCATGCTGCAACAGCTTCTGGTGGTCTATCAGGTGTGTATGTCTGTTGGGGCAGAATGAGGAAGGTCCTGTAACATGTCAGGATTCCCAGTACACTGTAAGCTGGACCAGTATTTCTCAGTGTATTGTGTGACTGGAAATCAGCATATGTTTGTTCAAACAGTCATTCTACTCTAGAGTTCATTTGGAGTACTGGTATGTTGCTGTGACTGCAGTGCAAATAGTTGTGGGTGGACAGTTATGCACCACTATCTGCTTTTCCCTACAGTTCCATCACTGTAGTGCATGATATATTTGGATATAAATGGGTAACTGGCCAAAGCTGATTTGGGTTAGTGCCATGTTAGTCTTACTGTGGTTCAGAAGGTGCTGGGTGACATAGATTACAGCTATCATGGGTATTTCTATTCTGTTACATGACTACAGTCATACCTCTCCATTGTCCAGGTGTCTAGACACTGTCCTAATGTGTGGCTCATATGTTTTGTCTGTTGGCCACAACATTTGTGAATTTCTGAGAAATCACTGGGATGATGTGAGCATTGACATCAGTAAATTTTGACATTCATTTATGTTTCAGACCTGGAATCTGTCTGACATTGCATGTAAAAGCACACCATACCATTTTAGCAGACTTCTACGCATATAACAGCCATATTTCAAATATGTCAGCATTGTTTGCCCTGTAACCCCCATTTGTCAGGCTTTTTGCAGATATGTTGCAGTAAGAGGTTGGTTATCTGTCTTTATATCTCTGTATGACAAACAAAAAAAAACAAACATATATATATATATATATATATATATATATATATATATATATATATATACACATATATATATATATATATATATATATACACACACACACAAATATATATATATATATATATATATATACACACATGCATACACATATTGGTATGTATCTAAACATATATATGTCTATAACAGTACTACGGATATATAATTCCCCCTTATGTTGAATGACTGTTGTGCATGATATGTTTGTGAAAACATTACAAATTCCTATAGTTCAGATGATGTAGAGGTATGTTGCTGCGGTTGTTGTGCACAGGCTCCTGGGTTCCAGACTAAGAAATCATTATTTTTATTCATTAATGTTAAATGACCAGAATGAATGATATTTCTGTAAAATCATTATAGTTTTCCACAGCTCCGATGGTGTAGTGTTACTTTACTGCAATTGTAGTGCACAGCATCCCAGGTATGAGACTTGGCAGCACTGATTATTTTGTTGCTGGACAAGGGCTGATGGAGACAGAGTGATTAAGGACCTTTTAATCAGTTGTAAGTGGGTTTGCACTGTTTTGCGCGGTGCTAAGCATTGCTAAGAGATGGTTAAACCCTCTTAGCTTCACTTAGCGATGCTTACTCCTACTTGCACCTGAGCTCATTTTCTTTAAAGAAAAGAAAAAATGGATGATAGAAAAGTCATGAAATGGGGCAAGCAGAGGGTAAAACATAATGAAAAACAGCTAGGGATGTGCAAGATGGGTAGAGGAAAGGACTATAGCTCTACATGTCTTCTGCAGCAACAGCTGTGCATTACATGTATAGAATTTTTATTTTACAGCTTCACACCGCAGAGGAAGGGGTGTTGGCAGCAGGCATTTGCAGAGTAATCAGTGGGTTGATTGATTAGTTTCACTGTACATGAGAGCAAAATGTAGAGCTATGTATGGGGCAATGTTTTTTTTGCGAGACAAATGCTCCTTTTTTTAAGGTGAGAGTTTAATGTTGGGAAAGGGCTGTATATCTTTGGGGAGGTAGGTTGGGTGGCATAGGTTGCATTTATAGACAGACAAGACAGACAAGACAGCAGACAGTGGCAGTATATGACACATGAGAGGTGTAAACACTTTTGATGAGGAGGGTGGTTGGGAATCTGAAGCTCATGATCCCCCAAATGGATACAATGGGGCTGAGGTCCCCACCCATGGGCAATCACCACTGCTCCTTCATGGCCCAAAGGTGGCTGTGCTGGAGGATGGACAGGAGAGGCAGCCTGCCCCTCAAGGTGCACCAATCTGGAGCAGCTCCCCATCAAACTCTATTCAGATGGTGCTGCACACCAAACCTCGGACCTGACTGTGGGTAACAGGCTCTTGTCCACGTCCGCTCCCAGGTGAGGGATGGCCCCATCCCCTGAGGTGGGTCCACCCAAAGGTGGTGCAGGACTAGCGGACGAGGAAGGCCTGAGTTGAGTCCCAGATATGCTGTGGCCCAGTGCCTTGGCCAGATGAAATGGGACAGGGGGATCCACCTGGATCTGCCTTCCCAAACATGCTATGCTGTTGAGGTTTTAAAGAATATGTTGGTTAGTCATGAACAACACATTTCCAGATTAGTTATAACAGCATGCATGGGTGTTCCAATTAACCTCATAAAACAGATTTGAAACAGTTCCATAGCAAAACGAACACATACATGAATGGAACAACAGCATGCATAATAACACCATGCCAGTAACATTGATGGCAACAGGCCACCAACAATGGTATTTGAACAAGGTATGTTAACATGCAGACAATCACATATATGAACAGTAATATAGCACAAGTGTCAACATTAGGTTTGGAGTAAAACATACCCATAGTATATGTATTTTAGTACTGATCCAGATGAGGGGTGGGGGGAGAAACAAAAAGTCCATTAATAACTGTTTATGCTTCTATTTTCCACAACAGTACTTCTCAATACTCTATGGGTCTGCCTTTACTTTACATCTGCCTATGGCCCATAGCTTCTGTAACACAAACATACCTATTAAACTGTCAGCCTGGAATGGTATGGGACAAACAGTGACAACTCTGGGTACATGAATAGAAGGGACTCGTACATGTCAAGGTTACATATCTGGCACAGGAGAGGTACCCTGAAGTGCTGTTATGTGAGTGTGCTACTGGCATATTTCAACTGGTTTCCTGTCTGTGTCCAGGGTTATTGGCAGCAGTGAAAAATAGCCATGACAGTGTGACACTTGAGAGGCATGTATCAGGAAGAGTGAATGTTGTATGTAGCTATCCTACTATCATTTGCAGGCATGTGGTGGGACATTTGAACAGTTTATTAGTATACCCTTCATACAGCTACTACCAACATTTCCCTTTCCTTACCTGTACAACCTGTGGAGAAAATATCTGTTAACACTACCTGACTGTTTTTACATTTATTCCTAATTCCTTGTGTGTAGATATGCAGACATCTTAGTAGCACTCCCTGGATTCGAACCATGTCTATGTGTGAAAAATTAACAACTAAGCTATTTGTCATCACACTGAGCTACTGGGGAACTGCTGTTTCCAGTTTCACTGGTTTATGTCTAATAGTCTGTTTGTTAGACAGTCTGAACTTGTAATCCTGTGATGCATGCATAACAGATAGTTATTGTGCTATGCATTTATCCTTTGGATTACTACAATCTGGAAAGCAACAGGTTAACAAAAGGTAATGCTGGATGGAACACAATTTAAAACTTTACACATTAATATTCAGGGTTCAGAGCTTATTGCAGTATGTATTTCACATTTCAGTTATATCTTGTTTTACAGCTCCACCATCTACAGTTTTCTTACAGCAGGTTCACAGAAGAAGCTCATTTAATGTATGCTGTCACAGCCACATTTGCTGTGAAGTATCTGTATACATGTTAAATGTCTACAACAACATACCAGAAGAAACACAACAGTTTGTTTTAGGTAGTTTTATTGCTCATCAATAGTAATCTGTCAAATATTTTTATTTATTTAGTTCACACAGTAACAGTATATCTACTAGCAGTAAGCAACGTACTCCTTCTTAGCTATTTGAACAATATACTGCAAAATAGATTTGTACTCACCAGCCTGTCGGTGCAGCCTCAGCAGTCTGTCACCATGGGCTTCAATGTTCATAGCACTCACTGCTGCAGCTGTGGAGGAGAGAAACAAACATCATGCATACCTGTCTATCACATTCTGAGGCTAGTATTTGCTACAACCTACTTGATAGTGATACATACTCACTACTGGAGCAATCTGTGCCCGTGCATCTTAGATCCACTAGGCCAGGGGCGCCTCCTTCCTCTGCTTTAGGTCAGCATAGTGGTGCCATACCTGCTCACAAGTCTGGGGGATGCCAGTAGCATTGGTGAGATCACATGTGAGATGGTCCCAGGCATCTGTTTTATATTGTGAGCCCTGGTACTGGCACTGCAGCAGTTTCTCATCATGGTTTTTGACAAGGAGTCCAGCCATGACCCTGGACTCCTGAATGCTCCAGGGTTGCGTCTGAAAGCTTGCTCCCTCTCCAGTGCCAAACATGTTCCTACAGAGATCAAACTAAACAGGTTATGACTGTATTTCAGCCTGCACAGTTTAAATAAGGCCATATTCCCATCCATTGCTGTCATTGGACCATTTTGAAAATGCTGAGCACAGCTTAGCAATGAGCAAACCCGCTACACTGGGTTGAACAGTGCTTAAAGGATAATTGATGAGCACTGCTTAACAGTGGGCAAATCCACTTAGCTGAGCTGTCATTACATTAGCAATGGGTGTGGCTATACTGTATTGGACACTTGTATATGCATCTGTGATTTCACATCTTACTTGCACTCACACTTCCATTTTACACCAGCTATACTACCCTGGTTGGCAAAAACCAGTAACTACATACTTTAAGTTTAGAAAAATAATTTTAACACTGCTTTCCCATATAAAAATAAGTTGCTTGTCTTGGTACGCAACCCATGAATGCTTGCATGTAAAGCCAGGATTATAACCACTACACTATCTCAGTTCAGGAATTTCACCTGTATATTTCTATTTATCTCCTATGGGATGTTTAAGCAATGTTAAGCGGAGGGCCATAACATGCACACCCGCTTAGCTATGCTTAAACATTCCTTAGCATGTAAAACAAAAATATTTATTATATTATTGTTATATTATTATGTTATATAGTGAGTATTGTGGTTTTCTGACAAGTCACTGAGGACTGCATTCAGGAAATAATGGCATACATTTGACTTTCAGGCTTCTATCCTTCAGAAATTCATGCTAATGCATGTCCTGTTTTCTATCAACTTTCTAAGTTTTTGAGGGCAATATTTCAGTACCATCCCTTTTTACTGCTTTGTCCCCCTATTATTTGTGCTTTTGTCCACATGGACTGCTGTCAGGGAATAATGGCATACATTTAACTTTCGGACGTCTATCCTTCAGATTTCTGCTAATGCATGGCCTGTTTTCTGTCAACATTTTAAGTTTGTGAGGGCAATATTTATGATGTGTCCCTTTTTAGGGCTTTATCCCCCATTATTTGTGCCTTTGTCCACATTTTACTGCTTTAGCAGGTTGCAAGGTGTCATACGGCACTTTTACAATGCCAGGGGTGTGTCAGAGAACCTGTCACACACCCCCTGCATTGCTTTCCTGCTGCCGTATGTATTTCAGTGTCCACGGACACTGAAATGATAATTTATTTAATTTCAGTGTCTGCAGACACTGAAATACTGGCATAATATTAGAGAAATTCTTTAATATTATGCCAGATCATGTTTAGAAAGTGCCATATGGCACTTTCTGAGAGCAGGGGGCATGTTTATAATCTGAGCATTACTTGAACAACCTCCCTGCACTCGTTCACTGTTTGTGTCTGTTTAGCCTTATCAGCAGTGCGCCTTCATGAATATGCAAGGTGCGCTGTTGTGGCTACATGGACATGAACCTCTCTATGCAGAAATGCTATTCCTGCACAGAGGTTATTGAATCCCAGGGAATGATTTAGTAACTGTCAAAATAATATTAAACACAACCCTAAAAAAGATTTGGAAATCCATTAAAGAAATCTTAATCCCAGCCAAAAAATTCCAACCCAATATGGCTTCTGAATGTCCATGACTTTTTCCTTTTTAAGTCTTTATGGGCAGATTCAGGCCAACAAAGCCAAACACCACTAGCTATGGACATGCATATTCAGGCTACATATGATCTCATCAGCACAGCATAAGCAGACTGTTTGGCTGTTTTCTAGAAACACAGGGTCTTTAAACATGGCCGATGTCCATAGCCATTAAGGTGTCTGCAAAATATCCCAACTGACAAACAAAACCACTTAAAGACATCAACTATTTCAGCTATATGGCTTCTGACTGTCCATGATTTTTTTTTACCTTTTCCTTTTTAAGTCCTTAAGGGGTCATTTGCATATATCCCATGGAACTTTTATTCCAGTTGGCCTAAGTCATCACACAGTGAAAACTTTAGCTTGGCTAGGTTTTTCATTGTAGTTTTTACTAATTGGTTTGAATGTGTGACCTTTTTACTTTTTGGTTTTCTCTGCACAAAGGAGGAACTTCAACAGGCATGAATAATTTAAGACCTATAGCAATCGTATCTCCCTTCACCAAACTACTTGAAAAATGTATACAACAACAATTACTAGACTATCTCTTGCAGGAATAACTCCTATCCACTACACAACATGGCTTTCATCCTTCCCATAGTACTAGCACTGCCCTTCTAACCTATACAGATACTGTCAATAAAGCTAGAGATAATGGCAAACCAGTCTCCTCCTTATTTCTAGACTTGTCTAAAGCCTTCAACAGTTTTTCACAGCAAACTTTTTCTTCAAATGTCCTTACTAGGTCTCTCTCAGGCCACCCTTTTGTGGTTCAAAAGCTACCTGTCCAATTGGCATCAGTCAGTAAAATGGCACTCTATAGTCTCGCCTTCCCTCCAAGTCATCACTGGTGTACCACAAGTCTCTATCCTTGGTCCCATCCTCTTTAACATTTTCACCAACACTCTCTATACTTTCACACATCAGGCCACCCTAATTCAACACACAGATGATTCCATTCTCATTTGCACATCTGACAATGTGGCACACCTCCAACAATTAGCAGCCAATGAAACATGGCTTCATAATTCACAATTGATGCTCAACCCAAAAAAAGACCAAACTACTACTTTCCTTCCTAAATCCCTCTCTCATGGAAAACTAAATTCAAATTCCTCTCTCTTGGTAATATGACCATTGAAGTCACTTCTCATAGCAAAGTATTAGGGGTGATAGTGGATGCTAAACTTACATGCGACTTGCGTATACAAAATTGCATAAAAAATGCTCATAAAAACTAGGGATTCTTTACAGATCCAAATTTTTTCTCACTGATGCAACTAAAATTACACTTGCCACTACTTATCTCCTCCTTGCTGTTCTTCATGTTGCTCCCATCCTTACTAAACTCCTGGCTTCACAAAAATTGAAACTTGAACAATGCTATAACAAAATTGTTAAATTTGCATCACATACACCTTTCAGAACCCACCACTGTATAGCACTGAAAAGCCTATATTAGTTAGTCCTGCCACATCAACTAACATATACACACCTTCTTACCACCTATAAAATTATCCAGCATCCATCTAAAAAGCAGCACTAAAAAAATTCAATGGCACTATGATCCCAGTTGGTCATTGCAATCCAGTGACCAAAAACTGCTGTCTGTCTATAAACCTAGCAAATCTGCTGGGCATTGTCCATACTCATACAAAGTTGCTAAGGCCTGGAACTCTTTATCTGAATCCATCAGGTTTGTACCCACCTCCATTCTGCTCCTGCTATCCTGCAGTCACTAATCAAACTTTTGTCAGCTGTTATATAAATCTTTTTGTGCCATGGCGCTGGCTAATCCTGACAAAAACATTTTTTCCTGTCAAACTTTTCTCAGACTTAAACAAAATTATTTTCTTTATTCTTTAACTGTCTGATCCAATACTAATGGAGCAGGATTCATCTGGTTGACGTGGTCTATTCTGTTCAAAATGGCAGTTGATGAGCTAAATTCAGCAAACTGTTCAATATGTGCTCCACAATTGCAGCTGTATTCCACTTCTGCTCTTCAGGTGTTCCTTGTAAATGAATGTCTGGACTGCGGGACATTCTTTACGGCATGCAGTTTTCCTCACAAGGCTGCATTTTCTTAGATCAAGTTTTAGGGCATTCATTTTAGCCTGCCAGACTAGGCCTCACATTCAGCAATAGCCGTGTCTACATTTAGTATTTACTGTTGAGTCCTCCATGTCCCATAGTGTAGTCTTCGTTTGGAGCCTGTTATTACTCTGATGTAAACCTCTGCTACTAATGAAATCAGTGACTTTTCCAGGGAAGAGGGGACTGCAGGTGCTTATCCTGGGTTGGACATGCAATAGGGGATGATGTTGCAATATGTTGTTTATAGGATGAACATTCAAAACTGTAACAGTCGTAAAGTAAATATTTTGTTGACTTGGTGGGTAGACTGGTCAGATGGCCCTTTCCAACTACAACCCATTTGCTAATATACATTTACAGAAATTTATACTGTCTCGTTTTGCTTTTTTATGTTTTTGTTAAGAGTTTCTTTCCTTGTCCACAATTCAGAAAACTATAATTGCACAACTACATTTTTCTTTGTCTCTGTTGTTTATATGATTGCATATGTGATTTTGTTTGTGCTATTTTTATCGAATATGACAATTTGCAATTCATTGTTTATCATTAAAAAATCCACCTTTTAACTATTCAAGTGTCAAACTGTCAAGTTGTCCAGTTGTTTAATTTGTAATAAAGAACTGGTATAGTGTAGGTTACGAACAAAGACCATGCTTCATCTACAATCCTGAACATTATTCTCATTTATTTGTTGTTATACCATTCTGACCATCTAATTATTAAAAAATTGGAATTAGTCTGTTAAAGTTCTGCTTTTGTGGTGTTTATTTTATTTTTTGTTTCATTCATTTATTAATTTTCTAGTACCTGTTTTATCCTCCTCAGGGGCACAGAGGAGTTGCAGCTTTTCCTAAAAAGCCACTGTCATAAGGTAGAAAATCACTCCTTGGATAGGATTCTATTCCATCACAAAGTGCACACACATATGCATAGACACACATATGCATGCACGTATGTGCACACACACACACACACACACACACACACACACACACACACACACACACACACACACACACACACACACACATTCAAAAACATACAAATACCTAGAGGCAATTTATAATATTCTCAGTTCACCTATCCACACGCATTGGTAGATGGGAGGAAACTGGAGACCCTAGCAAAAATGTATCCATCTGTATACACATAGTAAGGACATACAGATTCCACACAGATTCCACACAGAAGGCATCGCAGCCAAGAAATGCACAATCAAACTAAGTACCTTGAGACAGAAGTGATAAGTGCTGCACCAGTGTGCTTTCTTAGTTTGGTGACCAGCACTGTACGCTTCTTCTACAATCCTTTCCATTAAGATGGCAAATCATTTTGGATACTATAAAAGATGAGACTTCTGCTGCAATCAGAGTAGCATGAATCCACATTCACAACAAATCCTCAAAAGTTTAAATAAACCACAAATAAACAAAAAAAGCAGACAAGACAAAACTGTAGCTGTAGCAAAAAGAGTAGAGGGGAGCTCCCCTCACATCTCTAAATATACCAACTCCCACAAGTTCACTGAAACCAATGGCTGCTTTTCAATGCTGACTGCAATTTATTGAAATGTACTTGATAAATGCCAGTTCAACACCAAGTTGTCAAAAATGTAAAATGATGTTCTACACTTCACTTTACTAAAGTGAGTCATATTTAAAAAAGAAAGCCTCAGTGTGATAAAAAACAAAATTAACAAAATCATGTCCTAATGTGTTTTCAGGTGTGTAAATATCCTAATGTTGCTTCGACTGTGTAAATCTATACTTCACAGCTTTAGTTTTCAGTTGTTCATCTGAGCAACAAAATAATTAACTTAACCTGATTAGAGATTCAAGATTACGCTTGAAAACGGTTACAGCTAGTAACATTTAAAAGTTATTGGAAAAAATAGATAAAAATAATTAATTCATCAAAACAGCTAGTAAAGTACAGTCATGTAAATAAACATACCAGACAATATATATTCTAATAGATCACTGTAGCAGTAGCCTAAGGTATTGACTGATCAGCTTTCAACGCTTAAGGGTGCCTTCCACACACTCTGTCAGGAGCTCAAGAAGAGCTCCATATAAAGACAGAGTGGAAATATCCACAGAACATGTTTTATCTAAAATGGGAGACAAGAGCTAGGGCCGCACAGTAGCACAGCAGATAGTGTTGTGTCTCACAGCAGGAAGTTCCCTGGTTCGGTTCTTGACTGGGATGCCTTCTGTGCAGAGTCTATATGTCATCACTGTGTTTGCAAAGGTATCTTCTATGTGCTCCGGGTTTCCTCCCATATTCCAAAGACATGTAGTAGGTGAACTGGACACTCTAAATTGGCCATAGTTGTGAGTGTGTGGTGTGGAAGAACTACCACGACAGGGCTAGCCACCCTTAGCTGTAGATGATTGTCACTATTGAAGTGACATACTGAGCCCTTGTGCAAAAATGGGAATAGGGGTTGTGGATGGATTGATGGAAGTGAGACAAGAGATTTGAAATAATGCTAAGAAATAAACTTAGCAATAAACAGTATATAAAAAGAGTTTATGCATTCACACCCTGCCAGTACAAAAAGAAAAAAAAACAAACAAAAGTAAGGCAGCTGGAAGAGCGGAGGCTACTGCAGTAATGAATGATAGATCTGTGTTGTCTACTTTCATTTTTGAGTTTTCAGATTTGAGTCAGATCCAACTTCAGTCACTTTCAGACTTTGGATCCAGTGCCCTGGCTCATTCCCTTACCCATAATCCCATGAAAGGAGAAAGACACCTCAGATCAAGTTTGCTTCAATAACAGAAAAAAGGATGATTGCCACCAGACTTTTAATAACCAAGAAGGCACATAATACAAAGAAACCAGCTGTCATGCCTAGGACTTGAAGAATACATGATCAAGCCAAGGTAGCTTGTTATGGTCAGTAAAAGAATCAAGAAAAATGAATTCAAGGCAGGAGGTGGTAGTGGGTAAGTTGAAGAAGACTAGAGACATAAATGGTCCACAGAATCACATAGAAACATCTAAGCATGCATCTTTATGGTTATGCCAGTGCCCACAGCACTTTTGTGTTATTGGAAATGAGATATATCAAGACATTAGATAAGGATTGGAGAGTAGTCAACTGTGAGTGAATTATTTTTTTCTTTTCAGTAGACAGGGAACCCGACAGAGAGATTTTGAAAGCTCCTTGGTCAAGAGAGTAATATGTAATATGTGCCATGTAGTTCTTCACACTGGTAGCAAAGCTTGATGACACATAGACTCACTTCCAAAATCTGTCCAATGCCTGAAACTCCCTGTTAGGGGGACGGGCAGTGGAACTATGGAGTCCACAACTGGACCCTTGCCTCAATGTGGATGGTATTTTAGTGATACTAAGAATTTGTTTGACTTTGTGGGATTGGTTCAGCTATGTCCAGTTCCTTCCATTCCTGTTTTGAGATTTTGTCTACCATCTCATCCTCAGGAGGGATCACCCAAGAAACTGATGGACCAGCCCCAGATGCCTTGAGAAATATTGACTCCTCTTAGCAGAGGGCTTCTGAGGACCATTTTCACTTTTGTCTAAGTAATTCTAAAATCTCTCCAAATGAGATGTCTTCAGTAGGAGATCTTGGAGTCCCCTCCCCTTCATCAAAGTTAGTATCTTCTGTCAGAGACTCCTGACGGGAGTCAATGCGCCTCCTTTGGCACTTATGCTTCTGATGAACCTCCCCATTGGGATGTTCTGGGGAAGACTTGGAAGTCAATTGGGGTCCTCAACTTAGACAGACTCAAAACTGTTGGGGACTGACTGTCCCAATGGAAGTAGGATAAAGACCTGGAGAAATCCTATGGGTGAGGAAGGGGTCAGAGCTTGAGCAGAAAGCCTACTCCCTAGAATGCGAGAAAACTCTGTTGAAAGCCTGCAATTCAGAGCAAGAGACAGGACCAGACAGCCATCCCATAGGATCCAAGGCTCTGAAGGAAGACTGATCTTGAGGTCCCACCTAGCCCAGCTTCAAAATGAACATATCAGCTGAACTGTCCAATGCCAAAACCCAGAGAGGGAGGAATGACTCTGACGATCTCTGACCCAAGCCTTTTCCCTAGTTCTGACACCAATGCCTTGGCTCCAAGATATATTGAAATCTGAGCTACTCAGAGCTGGCTGGATCACACCATGTGAATCAAATAAGACCATGTCTTAGAAGGTATGTTTAAGAATGGGCGAATAAAATCCACATTAAGAAAAGAGAAAAGTGAAACATATGTGAAGAAGCTCTCAAGAATGACTATTATCTTTTTCAGAAAGCCTGAGCACAGATGACTGCATCTGTAGCGATTCATTGGCAAGGACAGGAGCCTGAGCACTGGATACAAAGCATGAGAGTGCCAAATTCAGATCTAATTAGGATCTGAAGAACCATCTGTTGAGGAGACGAAAAACCCAAAATCAAACTTAAACAATTGCACAATGTTCAGTTTATAAATCACTGTTGCTAAAACTATGAAGGGAGGTGGCAAATAAATTAAGGCTCCAGGAGTCCCTTGAGAATGATCCAAGCAAAGCCTGTACTGGACCTGAAAAAGATCCAGCTTGTACTCCTTTGTACAGGTATGAAGACAGGACCAAGTTGCTGCCTCTAAAATGCTTCTAGAGTCCACCCCTTTCCGTAAAGCTACTGAAGAAGCAAACGCATTTGGGGAATGGGCCCTAGCCATGCCTGCTAGTGGCTTATTATAGTGAGTATAACAAAACGCAAGAGAATGAAGCAGTCATCTGGAAAAAAGTTTGCTGTGCACATTTCATCTTACCTTCATAAGAAATAATCAGCTGATTAGAATTTTTGACAGCTTGTGTTTGGTGTAGGTAGTATCTGAGTTGCCTGTGGACATCCAAAGTGTAAAGAATCTTTTCTCCCTTGTACAAGGGTTCAGGGAAGAAGATAGGAAAATTAATACTCTGACTTAAAGTAGACTCTGAGTTGACTTCAGGTAATAAAGAATGATTAATTGTAAAAGAAACCTTGGCCTTGTGAAAAATGAGGTAGGACTGACTTATATTTAATTCTTGTTACTCACTCTCCTAGCAAAAATCCAAGCACTGTTTAAAAGTCTTAAATGTTAAGAACCTCAATTCAGCATGATAAGCTAGTTCAAATGGAAAAAGAGTAAGCTTTTCAAGCACAAAATTAAGGTCCCAAGGAGAAGTTACCTGTTTCCTAGGTACACATATATCCAACACCCCTTTCAAAAACTGTTTAACTTGAGTATGGTTAGAAAGTGGGGATCAAAGGGTAGACAGCCAGAAATGGCTGACAAATTAACCTTGATAGTGGTTTAAGATAGGCCGTAAGACAGTAACTTACACAAATAACCTTCATCAGAGGCAGCTAGGCCTGAAGACAGTCCTGGTTCTTTTCTGGAACCAACTAGAAAATATTTTCTACTTATCCATATATGATTTCCTGATAGCATTTTTTTTTCAACTCCTTTAGTACCTGCTGAACATCTTCAGAAAAAAGTTCCCTAAAATGTATCAAAATTCTATTATTCTGGCAATTAGCCTAAGAGTATTTAGTTTGGTATGTATCAGACAAACCCTGTCTTTTGTGAGCAAATCAATTGCATGTTGAAACCTGTGGTAATTGCCCTTGACCAGATTGAAAAGAAGGGTTCAATGGGAGTCATCAGCACATTTTTGGGCAGTCCTCCTGGATCTTTAGAAGAACCCTGGATGTTAGTGTAAAGGGTAGAAAGGCATACAGGAACATTTTACACTCCATGGGAATGAAAAAGCATCTGTCTTCAAGGTCTGGAGCAGAATTTCTTTAGTTGTCAGTTTTGAGAGGAGGCAAGGAGATCTACTTGAAATGTTACCCATAGTAGAGTCAATTCTTGAAAAATCCCAGGATGAAGTTTCCATTTGTGGGGGTCTGTCCGAGTCCTGCTGAACATATCTGCAATCAAGTTTTGCACTGATGGAATTTATGTAGCCTGAAAAGTTAATCTGGGATGAGTTGCTACCTCCCAGCTAAGGCTGGATCCAGCACTAAACAACCTAGGCAACTGGATAGGGCTTCAAACTGTCAGGGGGGCCCCAGCCATAACATTATATTAAAGAAAAGAAAAGTTACTACTTTGCAGAGTGACTGAATACTATCACTTTAAGAACTGAAAACAAAAACAAAAAGTTTCCTCCTTTGCCACGTCCATGTCCTGCTGCTTCCTGTTTTCAGTCAATGAAACAGGAGCAAGTATGTACATAGAGATGGTATGAGATTTTAAAGCAGAATAACAGAGCAGCAAAAGTACAATGGTTTTACTTTCAGTGACAACAAGGTCCATGAAGTGTTTGGATTTATACACAATGAGACCTCAGGGCGTGTGCGTGCGTGTGTGTGTGTGCATGTGTGCGTGCGTGCGTGTGTGTGTGTGTGTGTGTGTGTTTGTGTGTGTGAGTACAATGCCCCTCTTAGTTTGGGGCTTGGTCACAGTCAAATGCTGTACCTTAGGTACAAGGGTAAGAGCCTTAATCCAACTGCCATACCCAATTTCTTAGGTAAAAACTCAAGATCAAGTACACAAAATGCATATTGATGCAAATTCTGATATTGGGTTAACTTTTTAAGTGATTTACTGTAGCCTGCTAGTCTGACAGAGAAGACAAAGGGAGGTCAAAAATGAGATGTAGGTGTCCTGCATGCATGTAACACCCCCCCCAAAAATAATAAAACAGAATGCTATATGCAGTAATATTTCTCATTTGTGTCAATCATGTGGGTTGTTGAACAAAAGCTACTGCTACAGTATTTACATTCTCTGTAATTGAAGCTTAGAAAGACATGCATCTGGAGTGTTTCTCCCTTGATCTCTGTTGAAAATTGGCTTTGTTCCAAGTCAGACTTTCCCAGTTAACAAATGTTAAATAAATAAATAAATAAATAAATAAATAAATAAATAAATTGTTGCTCTAAAGAATGATTTAATTCATGAATAGTCCTGGATAGTGTAATATAATCTAAATATGTTCCATTTTAGTGATATATTTTTGTAGTACCTTCTTTAGCAAATTCAACGGGTTTTACATTTGTCTGGTCATATAGTCTGCATTATTTAGCATGATGATCAGAACCATCAGATCTTCAGCATCAGTTAAGTAGTCATTGTTGCATATTATTGTGGTACAGTCATCCCTGCAAAATCGGATTGTATAGGATTTCTGTATTTAGTTAAAAGTTGTGAGCTACACAGAGAACTAATGCTCCAACTTATTAATGAGCTGTTCCTTGTGGCAAGGGTGCAGGGTTTGAATCTTTCCACCTTCATTTACCTGCTGTGTGACATTGAGCAAGTCATTTAACCAGGTAATGCTTTGGAGCAACTGGAAATTTGTGTGAGACTCTTAAATGGTATCCAAGACTATATGCCTAGTAACTATGAACCTGTTGCTATTGTTTCCAGACTTTTCCTATTGCATAGCTGATCGAGTTCAGGAAATGCTATGGCAATATCGCCAGCGCACTATTTTTTAATGCAACACAGGCAATTTATTCTTCAAGGGCAGCAAGCAATGCATTTGTAGGTGATGCACTTAAATGCAGAGTTGTAATCTAGCAGCAACTTCTGGATTAGTAATAGCTCTCTTTAATACAGCTTTGTTGGGTGAGAGGATAGCATAATGGTTAAGGTGTTTAACTTGCAGACACAATGTGCAGGGTTTTATTCTTACATGGGGTAATTGGCTAGGCTTAAAATAACCCACAAGGACAGTCAACCTAGTACTAATTTATGAACCTATGAATTATTCAGATGACTTTTACTTCTGCAGAAACTGTGCATACTGGCTTAGCATATGTTATCAGGGGACAGATAATTCCTATGATGTTGTAAATACTCTTCTATTTAAAATTTGCTAAACATGGCCGAATCTTATGGTATGATACTAGTAATCATTATACAATTTTATTTATTTCATCCAAAGTTACCAGTAAAGCATATTTAATATATTTCTTTATAACAATAATGGGTGTACTCACAATAAAATGGTTATTACTACTGGTGGTGGGGGGGGGTTCTCTGTGGATAAAAGCACCTTATGTTCTTATCATCTGCTCATTTTTAAACCATCAATAATCTGGCTTTGCAGAACTAGTATGCATGCGTGTGTGTGTGTGTGTGTGTGTGTGTGTGTGTGTGTGTGTGTGTGTGTGTGTGTGTGTGTGTATTAAGCTGGAGTACATTGGCTACTGTGTGTGTTTGTATGAAATACATTTGAAATATGTGATTTTGGTCATTATTATTGTCATTAATTTTTTGAAAACAAATACAAGCAGAGAAATATGCAGTCAACAATGTATCTATAATTGCTGGGTATAGAGATCTCTGTAGATATACAAATATACATATAATCTGCTACTGCTCAGATGCATTTGCAATAACTGTTAGTTTCAAGGGAAGAGAAGTTCACTGTTGCTCATGTTAAGTCTGTTTTCAATGTGAGACTATTTTATTTTGTATTTTTAGCAAAAAGCCATTGGTGTTTGTGCTATAACATTTTAAATTCAGTTTTTAAATCAAATCTGTATAAGCTTTGTAAAAATAAAGAAGAAAATGGCATGTGCACTGACAGGTTTGAATAATGATTATGGTAACTGGGGAGAAACAGACAAGTACTGGGACTTTGGAATGGTTGTGGGGGTTATTATCCTGCCTAGGGCCACATTTGACCATGTTCAGGCTCTAATCCCAGGCTATAATAGCAGGTGTGCAAAGAGGGTAAGAGCTGGTACTGTCCCACTTGTTTGTTTGTGTACCACATCATTCTAGTGTTGACTGTGTAAACCCATAGATTTACTGAAGATCAGAGAATTTAAGGATTTCAAAGCATTAATCACTACCCACATCTCTGTTACATTTATCTGCTTCTGTCTGAATAAAGGATTCCCCAGAGCTTACATTTTTACCCCTTTGTAAATTGTTCCTCAAGTGAAGTCTGAAACATCTGTTGGACAGACTGGATGGGGTGTCAGAAGGAAGAATGGGAGCTCTGGATTGCAAGAGATCTGGTTTTCCATCATAGAATCTCCATCTTTACAGATACCAAAACTGGGATATGAAAAAGATAAAGGATAAGGATGCTCACTCCAGACTGATCTGAGGCACCACTGGATATTCTTCATGTAAACTGTGGCTAGAGGGTGAACAAGAATAGTCAATGCCATGTTCCCCAAAATCCTAAGAAATTCCCTTGGAGATAACAGGCTCTAATTGGAGGAACACTTGAACTACTGTCAAAATATCTCTACTCTGTCTAAAGGAAGAAAGGCTTTACCCAGGGCAGAACTGAACGGATGTCTCAGGAAAACAGTTCTGTGAGAAAGAATGACAGTAGATTTCTTAAAGCTGATTTCAAAACCCAGAGTGAGTAGAAGATTTTGAACAGATGATAAAAACTCTTGACAGACTGAATAAGAGTCTGAAAAGATAAGACAAATGTCCAAATATCAATAACCACTAACAAGAACCCCAAGTAGTCTGCAGCCCAGAGAAGCAAAGACTCTGCGAAAAATGTCCACTGCAACCTGCAAAGTTTATTTTCTACATCATAACATGCATGATTCAGTTGAGCACAATTTAAAATGAATTAATGCATGTTCAACCTCAGTGAAGAACAGGACTTCATCAGAAATAAAACATCCCTGCCATTAGAACCTATTTTGGACGGTGCAGGGGTGCAGTGGTAGCATTATCGTCTCACAGCAAGAGGTTTTCTGGTTGGATTCTCAGCTGGGGTGCTTTCTGTGTGGAGCCTGCATGCCCTCCCTGCATTCATGTAGGTTTCCTTTGGATGCTCCTGTTTCCTCTCATGTTATAAAGACATTCATCTGGAGCATTTCTCAACAGGCAATCCCTGAAAATTGGCTTAGTTCCAAGTTGGACTTTCCTAGTAAACAAATGTTAAATAAATAAGTAAATGTATATGAAAAAATATTGAAAAGAACACATGAGCAGCATTTGCACAATCAGCTGAAATAAAACAAATATACATATATATATATATATATATATATATATATATATATATATATATATATATATATATACATACAAAGAAAAATAGAAACACAAAACACAAATGCACAGTGACAACAATATATGCAAGTGGAATGCAGAACCTTGTATGTCTATACCTGTTTCCTAAATATATATCAATATATCTATATCTATATATATATATATATATATATATATATATATATATATATATATATATATATATATATATATATATATATATATATATATTGTTTTACTGCAGCAAATATAAAATGTATAGACACAAAATAAATAAATAAATAGATAAAAAATGCTTAACAGGAATGTCATGGGGCTAATTACTCAAATAGGTGAAAAAAGCTTCATTGCATTAAAAATGTGAATAGTAAATAATATATGCAGTAATTGTGCTAGTAAGATTCAAAAATCTAAAATATAAAAATAAAAATAACACGTAATAAAAACAATGCATATTTAAAGACAGTCACTTCCAAATAAACATTAAGTTATTCAAAATCATAATTTTGCTGCCCTTAATTTCAAAACTGGACAATAGAGATAGTGCCATTAATACCAGGAGGCATGGTGACATTTAATTTTAATTGCCAGTATAATTCTCTATATTCAGTTTTAGTTTCCCATGTCCCCCCACCCTGCCATCCATCTAGGACTATGTGGAATCATTTCCAAAATTCTAAATAAGATTTGTGGAAGTCAGAGCCAGTTAAGCAATTTTATGGAGATACATTGATGGGAAAAGCATTTTGCTTTGATTGCAAACTTGGCTACCTTGTTGTAACAGGACTCAAGCCTGGTTTTTAGGGAGGACTAGATATTGTTACAGAAAGGAGCGCCATACAAGATAGAAGGGTCTATATTACCATCTCGAATGGTAAAAATGTTGAATGCTCACATGAGCCAAAATGGACTAAAACGAACTTGCTATTGTGGGGGGTTGTGCCCACCATACCGTCTGCTAAATATATATTCCAACTTCGAGGTCGAACTACAGTGAGGAAAGGACAAATATCCCAATCTTCACTGTACTGCAACCATATCCAAACACATCAGGATTGAGGCTTAGTAACTTAAACTTAAATAAACTTATAAACATACTGACTACCGCTCTCATACATGTTAACACTCTGGCTGTTCACTCAAAATGGCACTGCTGCCTGCATGTGCTCTCTATTTATACGCACATGCCCTCACTTTGAAATACTTCTTAAAGTTACAAAACATGGTCTGTTCTACATCCTCCCTTTTTGAGAAATAAGTCATTCATAGTAATAATAACAACAGTCACTGACATGAAGTTGTACAGAAATAAACCTTTGACATGCAATTATACAGAACTAATTACAAATGAAACAATCATGTCCAGGTTGCTGTGTATTTTACACTAAGTCTGGAAATATGACTTGATCGCGTGACATAAAAACAAGGACTGGGTTCAGCAACAGGGACTGTCTTTGATGAATGTTCAGCTTCAGGGATATCGGGAACATCATCAGGAATGGGAATAGGTACTGAGACATGTCCATCAACAGGAACATTGTCTGGGCTGCTCTGAGATATAGAGTCTGTATCACAGGTACGATGCTGCAATATCATTTCAGATATGGGAAGATGTCTGTGATTTCTTCTGTATTCTATACCCTCACATTCCACTAAGTAAGACCTCAGCTTGGCACATATACCTCTCACTTGACCAATTCGATCAAAGCCTTTTGCTGTTTGCATCATCACTATCTCTCCTTCTTTCAGTGGACGAAGAAATCTGCTCATTTTATCATAGCTGGACTTCTGAAAGGAACACTTCTTGAACAGTTGGGCTTTGATTGCTCTGGTGTTTTTAGCATTAGGCACCAGCAAACTGGAAATGATAGACAAGGTTGTTTTGGTTTGCCTCGACAGAAGTCTCTAAGCAGGTCAGCCAAGTAAATTGTCAAGGGTTATATTTCTGAGATTAAGCAAATTCAAGAAAACATCAGAATTGTCATGTTTTGCCCTCTCTAGTAATTGCTTTGTACTTTGTACTGCACATTCAGATCGACCGTTTGACTGCGGGTACTCAGGACTACTGGTAACATGGATAAAGTCCCACTCTTTTGCAAATTTCTGAAATAACTGACTGGAAAACTGGGCACTATTGTCAGAAATAACTTTTCGTGTGGACTACCATAGACTAAGAAATGATGTTTCAACTTAGTAATGACAGTACTGGATGTTAGGTTAGGCAGCAGATCAATATCGAACCAATTTGAATAAGAGACTACTAGCACTAAGTAATGTTGACTATTCCACTCCAATATGTCAGTGGCTACTGTTAACTAGGGTAGTTCAGGAATCTGGCTTAGCTGAAGTGGCTCTTTTTGCAAATGCAGTTTTAGTACTGTTGTATACTGAACAAGATGAAAGTACTTTATCGATACCTTTTGACAGAGAAGGATCGAATACTAGTCATCTCACCATTCTTCTGGTTGATTTCAAACCTGGGTGGCCATGATGCAAAATTTGGATAAACTCATATTGTAAGGAAGTAGGAATGACAACTTTAGGACCTTTGAAAATGATCCCATCTTCCATCAAAATCTCATCTCTGTAAGGAAAATAAGGTTGCACTTCTGTTGGTACACAAGATTATTTTGGTGGCCATCCAACACTGATGAAGTGGTTGAGCTTTTGCAAAATTGGATCAGTCTTTGTATGATCTCTTAGTTCATCAAGTATTGTGGTAGAAAAATCATGCACTTCCATAACATCAAAGTCAAAATTCTCTGCATTAAGCTTCAATGTGGTATTGCTGGGTGATTTGGATAAGGTATCAGCCAGATAAAGAAGTTTACCTTTCATATAGACTATTTTGAAGTTGCACTTTTGTAATCTGAGCATCATTTTTGGTAGTCATGCTGGAGGTGTATGCATAGGCCTCTTTAAAATTGTGACTAGAGGTTGATGATCAGTCTCATTCTGGATAGCTCGGCCATAAATATAATCATGGAACTTCGAACATGCAAACACAATTGGCAAAAGTTCTTTCTCAGTTTGAGCATACTGCATCTCAGTTTGGGTAAGAGTGCTAGATGCATAGGCTAGTGGTCTGCCCTCTTGAAGAATAACTGCACCAAGACTGAACTTCGAAGCATCACAGGAAATAATTACTGGTTTGTGGATATCATAGTATCTTAATGTAAGTGGACTGGCAATTTTCTGTTTCAGGTCATCAAATTCTCTCTGGTGTTGCTGCAGCTATGACCAGGTAACATTTTTACATGTCAGCTCTCTAAAAGGTGCTGATAATTCACTGAAGTCTGGTATAAACTTGCCCAAATAGTTAACAATACCAAGAAAACGTAATGCTTGGACACTGTCTACAGCTGGCATCTCAAGAATAGCTGTTTGTTTGGAAGGATCTGGTCATAAAACTGAACTGATAAATAAATGACCTACATAAGTAACTTCTGGTAGCCTGAATGTACATTTTAGAGGACTGAGCCTTAGATTCACTTCACATGGTCTTTCCAAAACTTTCCTGAGGTCTCTGTCATACTCTGCTTCACCATTGTCTCCAGCAAGTAAATATCTACTATTATAGAACATGGCTAGCCTGAGAACATTTGCTCCATTGCATGCTGAAAGACTTCACTGGCAGAATTTATTCCAAAAGGCATTCTGAGAAATCTGTATCTATCAAATGATGTGCTGAATGTAGTCAGTAGTGAAGATTTGTGATCAAGCATTACTTGCCATAATGAACTCTTTGTATCTAAGACAGAAAAAACAGTGGCATTTGTCATGAGGGTAGCAACTTCCTCAACTGTATGCATAGGATGGTGGGGTCTCTTTAATGCTTTGCTTAAGCCTCCTGGGTCAGTACATATTCTGATTTCATCTGAGCTTTTCCTATGAGTGACTGCCATGGAAGACACCCATTCAGTTGGTTCTGTAACTGGACAAATCACACCTTGCTGCACCACTTTATGTAGCTGGACTTTGACTCTTTCCTGCATAGCTATCAGAACTCTTCTCACTGGTCTGACCACTAGACTGACCTCTGTGGCAAATTTCATGGAGTACACAACTGGAAGTTTACTTAGCTTGTCTTTGAAAACATCAGCATACTCTGAGAAAATAGCATTGATGAAACTGGAACTAGGACTTGTGCTTACATAATGGACTTTTTTGGTAAAAGAAAGCAGTTTCATTCTTAAACTGTCTCCGAGACCTAATAGCGGCTGTACAGGATTTTTGACTATCTAAAATTGCAAGCTGTAACTGTTTCCAACTGAATAGCAGGAAATCACTTCTGAGCCTTCGGTCTGAATCTCTTCACCTCCATAAGCAACAAGCTTTGCACAATTGGCCAAATTAATTTGCTTACCAGCTCTTACTCTAGCAAATGCTTCTGCTGACATTACATTGCACTCTGAACTAGTGTCCACTTTAAGTTCTATGGGTTAACATTAATCAGGACAGAATACTTCATTTTTTGCCAACAAATCTACTGCAGTAACTTATTCACAAATCACTGATACACCATCTACATAGAAAGTAGAGTTGCAGTTTTCTATATAATCAACTTGCTGTTTGAGTGACCTTTCTAAATAAATAAATTATTTTAAAATCTTTTAAAAGTGGTCCCATTTTTTACAATTGTGGCATTGTTAACCAAATGCTAAGCACTTTTCTCTTTTGGACTCATGATTGGCATCACAGTTATGACAGTTAACAGTGAGACTTGACTTGGATTCTTCTGACTCACCCTTATGCTGCTCTGAGCATATCCATTTTACCAAGCTAGTCTTGAAACTTGCTAGAAAGGAACGAGCTCTCCCTGGAAATCCCACAGGGGCTCCATCTGCCATGTGCTTGGGCCTGTTTCTGTTAGCCACATGCTGTATGCTGTCTTTGTTTCTTCTAGAGGCTGCTGAAACCATGCTTTTATCACTTGCAAGCACATTTGTGTGCCTTTCCATAAGCTTATGTATTTGGCAAATCTCTATGCCTTTGCTCAACATTAAATCACTGTCTCGAAGCAAAATCTTTCTCACTGCAGCATTATTACCACCACTGAAAAGCTTGTCCTTTATCAACTCTTCTTTAAAATCACCAAATCTGCAAGTTTTAGCTTTGTTTCTCAAGTCAGCAATGTAAGATGCAAAAGTCTCACCTGGCTTTTGGTCGCTTGTATAAAATAAGTGCCTCTGCAATGTAATATTTGTCTGGGGGTTACATATTTTTCTAAATTTGCATTTCAAGGACTTAGGGTCCTCCTTTGATTCAGCTTGTACAACAATATGATGAATTTTCTCCCTTTCCTGCATATACTGCTGGTGCATACACGAATGCTGTCTTTTAACGGCTTCTGGCCCTGCTAGATTAAGCAGAATAAATGCAGTTATACATGCATCTTTGTCAGAAAAAGCTGCTTATATGGGAATTTTGTATCCCTGCTCACTCTCCAATTCTCTGCAATATTATGATCAAACACAAATGGACTGGATTGGCAAAATGCCTCTGCTATGCCAACACACAGTAATAAAAACTCTTGGAATTATGTGCAAACACACACATATACATCAGAAATTTATGCCAGAAACTTGTAATTATGCTCAACAACACAATAGACTCTCAGAAATAACTGCATTTGCGAAATAAGTTTCTGGTAGCACAAGAAATTTGAAGTCTCTGTACTTTGCGAAACCACCCTTATCAGTGTAAGAAACACTTTGAAATGATTGCACTTTGTGAATGAACTGTATGCAGCACAAGAAACTCAGTTTAAGAAACACTTTGAAATGACTGCACTTTGCAGATGAATTATAAACAACACTAGAAACCTTTTTAATGACTGTACTTACAAAATAACTCTGTATTGTATAAGAAACACTTTGAAATGACTGCACTTTTGGAAATAACTGTTCTTTGCACACAGTGAACACTTCAAAAATAATTGTACTGTAATAAAGCACACACTGCAAACACTTTGCACCCTCTGAGATATTTCAAACAATTCTAGTTATACTCTGAATAGCTTTAGTCAATGTGAAACAGTAGTTCATATAAAAAATGTAGTTGTTTACTAAAAATGCAGCTACTTTGCTTTTACATGCTCACTTTTGGTACCATGTAGCTCAGGCATGCTACTTCTAACACCATGTCATTCAGACATCCCACTTCTGGCACCATGTCGCTTGTATGGTCAGGAAAAAAACAAACAGTTGTGGGTTTGGTTCAAGCAGCTTTATTATATACAAACACATCAGGATTGAGGCTTAGTAACTTAAACTTAAATAAACTTATAAACAGACTGACTACCATACTCATACATGTTAACACTCTGGCTGTTCACTCAAAATGGTACTGCTGCCTGCATGCACTGTCTATTTACATGCACCTGCCCTCACTTTGAAATAATTCTTAAAGTTACAACAGATGCTCTGTTCTGCAGATATGGAGGTCAAATGTCAAGTTTTCTTCTAGAATTACTCCTAGTAATTTAGTATGGGGACAACCTCTATAGTGGTGTTGTTTTGAGACTGAATGATGAAATCTGTCTAGTTAACCAATATGTTTTTCTTGGGAGTAAACAGTAGCAATTTGATTTTGTTGGGATCGAGGGCTTGCTGATTATTGGCCATCCACATTTCAGTAACAGTAAAGGCATTCTGGGTTATGTGCAGAAGTTCTGCTGTTGATTTGGCAGAACAAATAATGGTTTAATCATCTGCATATTGTATGACAGAACTACTATTAAGGGTGGAATGAAAGTCATTTATAAAAAATGCTGAAAAGAAGGGGTCATAAAATGGAGCCCTAGGAAACACCTGTGGAAGACTCAAGAAATGGAAAGAAAGAGTTGAACCATCTAGTTAATTGTTGTCTGTTTTTTAGATGGTTGGTGAACCAGTTTAAAACTGGGGGGAGATATCTAGATTACAGAGTTTAATGAGGAGTATGGGGTAGGAGACCATATCAAAAGCTTTTGAAAGGTCGAGAATGCATGAGAATACACATTTACCAGGGTTTCTAGCTTGGTTGACTGTGTCTATAAAGGAAATAAGAGTGGTACTTGTGCTTGACCTGGACTAAAACCATGCTGGGCTGGGGAGAGGAGTTGGTTTAGTAATAGATAGTTTAGAATCTGTTAGTGGGTACATTTTTCCAGGATTTTAGAGAGGGGAAAGATTAGCAATGCGTAAGAAATTAGAAATATCTGTATTATTACCACCTTTAACGAGAGGAAGAATATATGCTTTTTTCCAGATAGTGTGAATATAAGACACTTGGAGGGATGTATGCTGATGGAATAGGCAATGGATCCTGCTGACATTTGGAGGTATTCTGAGCCAAGTTGTCAGGGGCACAAGAGCCAGGTTTCAGTTTTAGGAGAGGTTTAGTTATCATTGCGAAAGGTATGAAAGAAAAGGATGGAATGGAGGGGGTCATGCTGTCCTGTGAGGAAGGTGTTAGTGGAGGAGAGTTAGTACTGGGCTTAGTTTGGGAAAAGATAGTGGTGAGTTTATCTATAATGCTGATGAAGTGCGAGTTGAAGAGAGAATGGGCAGGGGTTGCTTTTGTTTCCAGGGTTAACTAGGGATGAGATGGAGTCCCAAACTGTCTTTGGATTTTGTTTGTCATTTTTATAGAGGCTTAGATAATATTCTTTTCTGTCATTAATAACTAGCCACTTTGCTTGATTACAGAGCTGTCTAAATTGCTGGAGATCACTGAGATTTGTGCTTTAGCCATTTCTTCCATATTTTGTCCCTAGCAGTCATGATTTGCTTGGTGGCTCTAGACAGCCATATAACATGCTTAGTTTTGACTCTTTTATGTCTTACTCTGGCTAATTTGTTTAGGGTGTTGTGGAACATGAAGTTAAACAGCTCAATGGACTCATCAAGAAGCAGGACTTTTAGTGTTTTAATGTTTTGCAGGATTTCATTAAGAGTTGCTTAAATTTCTAGTTAATTTGTATTGGTGTTGGGAAGGTATCGGGTTGTTTTTACTTACTATATAGGCTGGTAGGTGGTCACTAATGCTGCTAGGAAGTGCGCTTGCTGCTGAAACTTTGTTTGGGTCAGAGACTAATATCCAGTCAAGAATTGCGACACTGTCTTTATTTCTGTTACATCTTCTACAGTTATTAGCTGTGCAAAGTTGAAGAGGTTGATATGGGATGATGGAGAGTGACTGGAGAAATCTAGCCAATTTATGTTCAATTGCCTAGGATAATTGTCTCATTATTTATATTGTTTGATATCCACGCAAGAATATCTTCTAGAAGGGGAATATTGATACCTGGGGGATGTATATGGTTATGATGCAGAGATATTTAGAACTGTTCAGTTTGAGAAGTGATATTAGTATCTCGGCTGTAGAGATCTGAGGAATAGGGTTGGAATATGGGACAACAGTGAAGGTGTAGCAATACCTCTTTCTTTTTATGAAGCCTGTCAGCCCATAGGCAGGCATACCCTGGGGGTGGGGGTTTCAGCCAAGTTTCAGTTGCCTTTAGTATGTCTGGTTTATTCTGGGATATCCAGGCAAGGAATTCTGGTGTTTTGTTTCTGATACTTTGCAGATTGATTGCTGTGATATTTAGTGATTTCTATGAACTAGGGAGGTTGGCATTCAATTGATTGGGTCCTGGGTTTGGGTGGATATCTCCACATAAGAATATGTTAGATTGCTTGTACAGGTAAGTGAAAGGAGGAAGATTACTTTTTAATTGACTGGAGATATGCAGACATGAATGCTTTTTTGCAAGGGCAATAGTTTTAGTTTGGTTTGTAGATGCATGCTTACAGGCTAGCGGGATATTTCTGAGTAGCTGTGAATTTTGTGTCAGTTAAAGATGTAATATTTTGAGATGTAGGAGCTGTGTGTAGCGATGTTAGCTGAGATAGGAGGCATAGTAACAACATGAGGGGGCACAGTAGAGAGATCGGTATATGGATAGAGGTCATATTGGATAAGGTGAAGAAGTATTGTGAAATGATAGTTGTTAAATGTATTTTAGAAGTATTAGGAAATAGTAGGATAAGAGGTGTGGCAGGTGGAATGATGTGAGGATACTAGATTATTTTTTGAAGTAGTATCTGTTGGCTAGTGTTTTGTTATAGGATGATGGAGTGGTAAGGGTGCTAGTTGTTATTGGATGATTGAATGGGAGGAGGAGTTACTTGTTATTGGATGACAGAGTGGGTGGAAAAGTTTTGACAAGGATAAATGTGAATGATGTGGTGATTGGTGGGAATGGGGCTAGGGTAGGGGGCCAGAATGAGTGGGGTTCTACAACTCAGACCAGGCAACAACTACAGTAAAAACAATCAGTTATGATAGCTGAGCCAGGTGAGAAATTGTGTTAAATTAAGGTTAAAAACAGCAAACTCAATAATTTTTCTACAGATGGGGGTCTGCACTTTCCTGACAGAAATAAAAAATACATTACTGAATACAAAATAAGTTTTGATGAAAATATGGGTGACTCTTTATGTTTATACTAAGCAAGTGCTCAGGGGGAGGGGGGTAGCATCCAGGAGTGTATACGCTTATTTTTTACAAATAGTTGGCTTAGTTGTTAAAGATAGTTGGCTTAGTTTACATTTAGTCAGCAATTGACACCTACACGGATCAGAACCTTGATCTTTGCACTTTACTGAAACACTTTTCAGGGCACCAAAAGCAGAGTGGTGGTATTATTTGTTAGTTTTGTTTTAGGTGTTACTTCAGCTTCACTGGTGGGTGCAGTGGAAGTTGTGTTTTATAGCAGAGAGAACTGTAAGAAAAAAGAGAAAATTTATGGACTGGAGGTAAATTTCTTTAAAAGTAAGGAAGATAAAAGCAGACATTAGGCAGTGGTTCTAAGGTTAGGACAAGGGGAGGGGAAATTAAGAAGAACAGACACACATCAGATAGTGCAGTTAGCTTGAAATCAGCTTAAGGATGGTAGAATTCATATAAGAGCAACTTATTACTAATATATCAATAGGATTTAAGCTAGGTATCCCTTGAGCTCAATGCAGTACTTAAATAGTTCAGAAGTGGCTATAATTAACAACTACAAGCAAGCAGTCAAATTAAACATAAGTTTAGGCACATTGAAAACAGTTCCTGTATCATACAGTTCGAGGCTAGAGTTAAACAACTATAAGTATTTCAGTTGATCTAAAATAGATTCTTATGTGCGAGTGCTTAATAACAACAGATACAGCTAATTGCAATGCAAGGGTATAAACGCACTTTCAATTATGAACAAACACCCGCAACATGGGAAACAGTCTTTCTAAGTAAGACATCTATTAGAGTGTAAGGAAAATTCAGACTATAGCTTAAAATATGACAGTATGCAATCAGCCTCCTAAACATGGTAGGTTTTATAGTGCTATGCAGACTCCAGCCACAGTTCCACTCTAGAATATACAAATTAACCACTATTTCAGAGCATATTTTCAAGGCAACTCCTGTCTGCAAGACAAGAAATCTACTGTCATCCAACCAACATACACACATTCATTAACTTTCAGCAAAAGCAAAAGTATAGTGAAACCGAATGTATAGCTTTGAAATCACTTTTATCCACAAATAACACACATGAGATTCAAAAATGTAGATCAGGTTTTATAAGAAAGCAGTTGTAAAGTAAGATCCAGTGTATAATACTTACTAGGTATACTCACTGTTGAGGAGATGCAAAGAGCAGGTGTTTGGCTATAGGGTTTACTGTTTACAGGTGGTACCATTTCCTAGAGGGGAATATGTAACCTCCATAGGGGAGGTGAGGCAATATGATGAGTGACAGTAGTGCAGGTAATGCAAATCATTAGGATGTGTATGCTGTTGTCTGTGCAACAATTTGGAGCAGGCAAAGACTGCAACAAAAACATTCAGTTACGATAGCCGAGCCAGGTGAGAAATTGTGCTACATTAAGGTTAAAAATGGGACAGATGTATATGCTGTCGTCTGTGCAACAATTTGAAGCAGGCAAAGACTGCAACAAAAACATTCAGTTATGATAGCCGAGCCAGGTGAGAAATTGTGCTACATTAAGGCTAAAAATGGGACTCTCGATAATTTTTCTACAGATAGGGGCTTGCACTTTCCTGATAGAAATAAAAAATAAATAACTGAACACAAAATAAGTTTTAATGCAAATATGGGTGAGTCTTTATGTTTATACTAAGCAAGTACCCAGGGGAAGATAGTGTCCAGGAGTCTGTATGCCTGTTTTTTACATTTAGTTGGCTTAGTTGTTAAAGATAGTTGGCTTAGTTTACATTTAGTCAGCAACTAACACCTACACGGATCAGAACCTTGATCTTTGCACTTTACTGAAACACTTTTCAGGGCACCAGAAGCAGAGCGGTGGTTTTATTTGTTAGTTTTGTTTGAGGTGCTTCTTCAGGTTCACTGGGGGGGTGCAGTGGAAGTCGTGTTTTATAAGAAATAGGCATACACACTGCTGCAGAGACACCACACATGAAATTATGTTATCTTCTTCCAGCAATAATAACCTTACTTTGCAAAAGCAGTAACATTAAATATAATTATAAAATGTGTCAAAAGCCACAAGAAAGGTAAGGGCTTTCAAAAGTGTAAGCAGTCTTTGCCATGAACTACAAATAATAAGGACAAGCGATATACTAACGACATGAAAACATATACACGCATGCAGGCACATACACATGCACACACAGATGTATACACACAAATAACATCTAAAACACATAACTTCTGTTATCTACAAATCATATGCATATTTTGAGCTCATTTTATACCTGGTTTAATGAAAAGCAATTATTTCAGCATAACTGACTCTTCATGCCAACTTTTCTGCAGAAAGTCCACCAATAAGCATTTATTCAGGCTCTTCCACTACCAGTATTCCTTTTAAAGGATTGGAAGAAGATGGAGTCATTTCATACAAGCAACTCCCTTGCATTAAAATTTCTAACTCATGTAGTTTGCAAATGTTCATATTTCCCTGGAAAATGCTGTTTAATTTTATAGGAATTTCAATATAAAAAGTACTGATATTAAAAAAAAATGTGTTTTGAATGTCTGCATTTTTAGCCATAATTAAAATGTATCTATATATACATATCTATCTATCTATCTAAATATATATATATAGAGAACACTGGAAAATATGAAGGTCTCTCCAAACACCATTATATTGGGCGACTTCAACTACCCAAACATAGACTGGGAGCATTACTCTAGCTCCAACACCCTAGTCCAAAGATTCCTAGAATTTATAAACTCAAATGCTATGGAACAACTTGTTACCACTCCCACAAGAGGGGAAAACATACTGGACCTGATCATCACCAACATGGGGACTCTATGCTCCAGACCAGAAGTGTATCCCTCACTGGTAAGATCAGACCATAAACTAATCTCACTGGATATTCACATCCCGACCCCACCCCCTGCCCAGAAAACCACAGTGAAAAACTTCTCTAAAGCAAATTTCACACTCCTCAAAACCGAGGTGGAATCCTTCAAAGCCCCCGGGCCTGTGGAAAATACATCCCAGACCGCAGAATCCTTTATAAACGCATTCTATGAACACCTTCAGGAATGCATGGATCATGCAATCCCAAATAAAACCAAGACTCAATCCTCCAAAGGCAGGCGTCCTGTCTGGTGGACCCCAACCATAAACAAACTATACAATAGAAGGAGGAAGCTACTAAATGATAGAGCAAAATCCCAAAAAGGGAAGGCATCACTGATCAGTATTAGCAAAAAACTACGGGCACTCATAAAATTGTCTAAGGCCAGCTTTGAGAGAAAAATTGCACAGGACACTAAGGATAATCACAAGGCTTTCTTTAGTTATGTTAGGAACCTGGGTGGTAATTCCCAGATATGCTCAGAATTAGTCCAAAATGACAAAAAATACACTGAACCCACAGACATTGCCAACATCCTAGCTGACAGGTTCAGCGCAAACTTCTCCCCCCCCCACCAAAAGGGCAAATATCTATCCCAGCAGAGTGCTACCCCTGACATCTCAGATGCTCAGGTAAGAGCCGCCCTCTCCAAAGCAAAAAACACAGCATCAATGGGACCAGATGGTGTCCCGGCTCGTCCTACATGAACTTCAAGAAGAGCTAAACCCAAACATAAAACTACTGTTCAGTCTCAGCCTTACTACAGGATATGTGCCCAAAGAGTGGCGTACATCAACAGTGGTCCCTCTCCATAAAGGTGGTGCCTCAACGGATCCTGGAAACTATCGCCCCATAAGCCTGACTAGCTTGGTCTGCAAAGCTATGGAAAGGATCATCATGGACCTCATAAATAAAGATATTGGGGACCTACAGACACTGGATCCTACCCAGTTTGGCTTTGTTAAGGGCAGATCCTGCCTCTTAAACCTGGTTGATTTCTTTGAAACAGTCACCAAGGCCATTGACGAGGGGAAGGTGGTCCACACAGCCTACCTGGACCTCACAAAAGAATTTGATACAATACCCCACTCGGGCATTCTAGATAAGCTCACCAGCTTAAATATAAACTCCTATGTCACTAGATGGGTTGCAAACTGGCTCAAGGACAGAACCCACATGGTTAGAATTGCTGGAGCCATGTCAGACTCCAAACCAGTTACAAGTGGTGTCCCACAAGGCTCAGTCCTGGGACCTCTCTTGTTCGGTATATATTTCTCGGAGGTACAGGCCAACACGGAAGGACTGTGGCTGACCAAGTTTGCAGATGACTGCAAGCTGGGCGCCATAATCGACTCTCCAGCCGACACAAGCATCCTCCAAAAGGGCTTCATAGAAACAGACAACTGGTGCCAGAGCCATGGCCTCAAGTTAAATGCCAAAAAGTGTATAGTCATCCCCTTTGGCAAAAACAAAGTGCCCACAAATTACCACATAGGTGGTAATCCATTAAGTACAGAAGAAGCAATTAGGGACCTGGGGACCCAAGTTGATAGCAATCTCTCATTTGACAACCACACGGCCAAAGTGGTTAGAAAAACATTTTATATAGCCCACCTAATCATGAAGGGATTCACATCTAGATCAGGGGAGGTCATCGTGCCTCTTTACTCATCCCTCATCAGGCCCATAATTGAGTACAATGCCCCTTTTGGGATGTACCTTACCAGACACCTGCAGCAACTGGAAAGACCCCAAAAGTACCTCACCAAGAGGATCAAAGGGCTCAAACAGATGCCATATGCTGCCCGGTTAAAGAAACTCCAGCTCTACTCAGTGGCATACTGCCTGTTCAGAGGCGATCTGTGCCTGACATATAAAACTATGTCCAACCCAGAATTAATGGACATGCTGCACCTCAGAAAATCCAAATCCCATCGAGCGACGCGCTTGAGAGACTTGAACCTCAGCACTGAAATAAATAGGACATGCTGGAGGGACAGATTCATAACCCAGAGGCTCCCTTCACTCTGGAATAAAATCCCAGTCCAGGTTAGGCAGACTCCCTCATTGACTCTGTTCAAAAGGAATCTTGATGAGTGGATGGGAGATCGTAGATTTACCCCGGGTATCACTTCTGTGTCACTGTTAGACAGAGGCACAGTATACTAACCTCGAAAAAGGGCATAGCAAAATAAATTTAAAATGGGTGGCGAAAGCCAAACACATTCTGGCTAGGCTTATAAATGCCCTAGGGCAGATAGCCTAGTATGAACCTATGAACCTATGAACCTATATATAGATATATATATATATATATATATATATATATATATATATATATATATATATGTCTCCCGTTTGGGGTCAGGATATCACTTCAGCTAGTCATCACTGTATCTGCTATCACATATCTTCATTGTTCATAGGTTCATAGGTTCATAGGTTGGTACTAGGCTATCAACCCTAGGGCCTATACAAGCCTAGCCATAACAATTCACTGGCTATTTCTTCCCACACTATTTACTCCCCTGGACCCTTGTCTAGCAGGGCGACTGACGTGATCCCCAGGGTGAATTTCCTTTCTCCCATCCAATCGTCAAGGTTCCTTTTGAAGAGGACCAAAGAGGCACTCTGTTAACATGTATGGGCAATCTATTCCAGAGTCTGGGGAGTCTCTGGGTCAGGAACCTATCCCTCCAGCATCTTTTGTTTATTGTGATGACAAGGTTTAGATCCCTGGAGCGTGTGGCTCTGAGGGATTGGGATTTCTTTAAGTGTAGCATGCCCAACAGCTCTGGGTTTGACATGGCCTTGTATGTTAAGCAAAGAGTTTTTTAAGGTGGTCAGTGTAGGGCATCTGCTTTAGGCCTGTAATTCTTTTAGTGAGGTATATCTGTGGCCTTTCCAGTTGTTGGAGATGTCTTGAGAGGTACATACCAAATGGGGCATTGTATTCTATAATGGGTCTAATGAGGGATGAGTACAGTGGGACAATGACCTCCTTTTTTCTGGATGAAAAGCCCTTAGTGATGAGGTGTGCCACATAGAAGGATTTCCTGACTGTTGTGGCGATGTGGTTATCGAAGGTGAGACCACTGTCCACCTGTGTCCCTAAGTCTCTTATCAAACTTTCGGTGTTTAGTGTACTGCCACCTATATGGTAGAGACGTTATGTTGCTGTGAGCTCCATCATCGTGTATTGTATTGCATGCACTGACATTACTCTTTTTCAGCATTTTTCCCTCCTTTTCCCTCCTTTGAGGTATCATACATCATTCTAAATATATATGCATAGACAGATAAACCATATAAATATATAACATACATAGATGTATTACCAGTTCCCAGGAACTTGTCAGGGCTTCATCCTTCAAGATTAAGCCTTACGATTCTCTCTGAGACTGCAGTAATATGTTTTCAATGCTTACATAGTAGTTTCCTTCTATTAAAATATCAGTGAGATCTTAAAGGTCAGATTCAGATGTACTGCTTGTACTGAAGTGCATTTGAAATGTAAGAAAAGGCTAACTTCTAACTCAAAAACATCTACATAGCATGGATGCAAAGGCTATATGTTACTACACACTAAGGAGGCAGTTGCAGTCACACAGTATACATGCAGATGGTCTACATGGTATGCATAACAACAGCACTAACACAATGTATACACAGTTATATTGCTTGTCAAGACAGTTAACAGAAACCTCATTACATCATGGTTATACAGGCACATTACAAGGAAGGGGTTGTCCGTGTCTGTATGGAAGAGCAGTTCACAATGTCATCAGTATTACAGTGGTAGTGTTGTAGAGATTGGCAATGCCTGTGACACATCCCCTCTCTCACATTTCCACAGACACAAGTGTAAGTAATATCTCTGTACATATACACACACAAAGACACACACAAACTAAACACATTTGATCAGGTCTCCATCATGTCACTTCTATCATACTGTTGTACCAAAGGAACAGCATCCATATATATGTGTGTGTGTGTGTGTGTGTGTGTGTGTATAAATAAATGTTTATATATATATATATATATATATATATATATATATAAGAAACTACTTCTAAATCTCGAAGTTTGAAAATTTCGAACTTCAAAACATATATATATATATATATATATATATATATATATAAAATCTTCTTTAAAACATTGACTTACCAGAACATAGACTTGCAAATCAACAAGACCACATCTTTGAAAGTTCACCATGCCGATCTCTCAGATCGTTGCAATGTAACTCCGGGAAAGTAACCACTGATGACTCCACCCCACTATAATTTTAATGCTTGAAATTTTAAACAGTGTTGTATAGTTGTAACAATAACATGTCTAGGTAATGCATATTACATACATTATCTTTGCTTATATCATTAATGTGTTCTGCTATACATTCCTTAAGGGTACAATTTGTTTTACCAACATAAAGTGCTGAACAGACCAAATGCTTGCTCTTACAATGTGTGTAATAATTAAAATCATGTTTTTGCCAGCTGTATAAGCCGCAGTGGTGCAGAGGTAGTGTTGTTGCCTCACAGCAAATAGTTCTCCCGTTCGATTCTCGGCTGGAGCACCTTCTGTGTGGAGTCTGCATGTCCTCCCCGCAGTCGAGTGGCATTTGAAAGACGTGTAAAATGGGCATGCCTTTGTTGAATGTTGTGGATCGAGCTGACACCTCGGCACTCATAAAAAATCTACTGCCAATCATTAGCGGACCAGAGTTCAGCTGTGGCGACCCCTAACCGGGAAAAGCCGAAAGAAGAACTACAACATTTTTGCCAGTTGTATGATGTATAATTTTCCCATGAATATGTTTAGACACATTCATGCAATCTTTAAAGGGAAAAGTTCCTTTCCAATTTACTATATTAGCTTTCTTTTTTTCCTTATAGCATTACCGTCAATTCATATTCTTCTTATTCTTATAAGCAAAATGTGATACCTCACCAATTAGTTTACTAATATTTGTATCTGTTGTTAGAGCACTCAAATTCCTTTTAAAATCTGCCATATAAACCCAAAGCCATAAAAAAGTAAGCAGAACTGTACTATATGTATATTGGTCTCTAAAGTCCAAAATACGGTGATTCTAACCCACCTCTCTCTCGTTCTCTCTCTCTTTCTCATAATCTCATCTTTGACTATTTTTAATTGATGTGAGTTATATCCTTTGTTCATAACATTTTGACAAAACTTACTCATAGTGTCAGTTAAACAATCTAACTTGTAGTCAGTCATGAGACTATTGTTAACTGATACCTCACTACATTGTGAAATGTGAAAGGAGGGTGCATAGTATTTTGATGTAAATAAGAGCTTTTCTTACAATCTTTCTTTATACACTTTGGTGTCTAAAACACAGTTTATATCCTTTATAATGTTCACATCCACAAAATCTATACATCTCAATGAAACCTTTGTATCGCACCTCAAAAAATCAGCAATACACTCCTTAGTGGAGTGCCTCTCATTTCAACTCAATACCATAATCATGGGTGACTTTAACTGCCCCATTTTAAACCAGGAATCATGCAAGACCCCAGACATGCAGGCCCAGAGATTCCTGGCCTTTGTCAACACAAATTCCCTGAACTAAATAGTTCATATGTCTACTAGGGGTGAGTATTTACTAAAAACATCCAAAAACTAATAGCCACAAGACAAGACGAGCGTACACTGCAAAGTCCAACAAGGTTTAATAGTTGAGTAAAACAAGTTTACAGCAATCAATAGTCTGGTGCACACTCCGGTAACTGCCAAGCAATAAAAAGTTAAAAATGATCTGGCTGCACAAAATCCGAGTCACAAAGTGTGAAGCGCTTTTCGTTAGGAAACACTTCTCCTAACTTCATCAGACAATAGTGCTCAGAAAGAAAAAACAAGTTTAAGTATTATCCTAATGACTCGTGCTTGTTAATACAATTAAGCCATTTAAGCACAGTCACATAGTTTAAAGGTATAATGCTAAAATACTGAAGTCAAACAGTTCGTTGTTGTTAAGTCATTAGATAAAATGAGTGCCTTAACTTTATAGAAAAACAAAGTTCCGTTATCTTGTAAAGGAACATGTAGTAAATTAAATAATATTAATTAAAATCGTAGTTAGTTCACTTCACTTCTAGCTAATGTTCAGGGAACCGTGGAAGTAATAGTCTTTTCATAAAAAACTGTGTTGTGTAATGTATCTTTTAACCTATAAAAGGTGGGTGTAACCTAGCAATTGTAACATCCCTAGGGCTAATGAGCATCTATTATTTAACCATCCAACAAAAATAATGTATGTACAGCTACTATCTCTTAAGGCTCTTTAATTTTAGCACACATAAAATAGAAGTCATTTCATTCAAGCCCGGTGGGAAACATGCATTGAGTCTAAGCTGCCACAAAAGTTCCAATTTCTCCAGCATAAGTGTAGAAGCCTCTCATCTACTATTCATCTCGACTGAATCGATGACCTTAAATTTTAAACTGTGGTTAGGGTTTTCAGTGCAGTGTCTAGCTAGTGGGCTCTCCATTTTCCTTTTGTTAATGTAATAAACATGTTCGTAAATCCTCTCCTTAAACTTACGATCAGTCTTGCCTACATAAAAACTAGGGCAGCACTGACATAATGCTACATAGACTAAGGCTTTGGAGTTACAGTTAAACTTGTTCTTCAGGAAATAGTCTCACCCCCTAATAATAAATTTTTACCCTGTAGTAATGTGTCGACACTGGTTGCATGCCTCACATTTAAATGTCCCTGGGGTGCCTCTAAAAGTGCTGTTACTACTTTCAATAAGTTTTTTTAATTTCCTTCCTTTTTTCCAGGTGACCAGTGGTTTCTCTTCCAACTTTCCTTGTATATCCCTATCGGACAGTAACAAGTGCCAGTTTTTGCCCAGTATTGTGATCAGAACCTCATAATCTAAAGAGAATGTAGTCACGAATCTCAAACAATTTTGCACCCTTTGTGGTCCAATACTGTTCTTAACCACAGGGTTACTCAGTTCTATCTCTACTGAGACGTTGGTTTCCAAAGTATGGACTGCTGTCCATCCTTGGGAGAGGATGGGTCTGAAGTGGCCAGAGGCCCTTTTATTACTCACCTCCCCTATGAGGTCAGCAATCAACTCAATGGGGTACCTCCTCTTGAGGAACATGGACTTCAAAAGTACACATTCCTCAAAGAAGCGGTCATCCTCCATAGTCATCCTGGCTGCTTGTACCAGTTGACCCTTCACTACACTCCTCTTCTGGTGCAGCGGATGAAAACTAGTGTAGTGTAAGAATGAGTTAGAGTAAGTACTCTTTCAGAAAATCCTTGCTAGGTATTTTTTCTGGGCTCTATCTTTAGATAGTTCAACATCCAAGAAGCTCATAATCTCTGTGTAAAAGTTACTAGTAAACCTGAGGAAGGTGGTGGACCTATTAAACTGCTCCAAAATTTCAGACGCTAGTCCAACACCCCCTTTAATAATCATAAAAATGTCAGGTGTAATAATAAATACACTCGTTCAGTCCAGGGTTATCAAAAATGGTGTCTTTATCCCATTTAGCCATGACTAAATTGGCAAAATATGCTCCACAAGGGGAGCCCATAGCTGTGCCAATCTGTTGTCTGAAAAATTATTTTTCAAAGGTACTATAGTTATTGGACAGTGTTATACCTAGAAATTCCACCACCAACCTCAGTTCTGAATGTTCTTCCCCTTTAGATCTCATATGGTTGATAACCCATTCGATTCCCAAGGTTTGTGGTATCACCGTGTATAGATTGCAAACATCCACTGTTAAAAAACAAAAGTGCTCATTATAAGCTAAAGAGTTAATACTCATCAAAAATATCCAATAGTCTTTGCAAATTTGGGGTTCCGGGGCCACAAATCTCTTCAGAATGTCATCTATCACCTTAGCACAAGAATAGGTGATTGATTGTCAAGCATCCACTGAGGGGCGCATATGTGGATCTCCTTGATTCTTGTGAATTTTAGGTATTCTAAAAAGTACAGGTAGTCTAGGTGATAGTACTGACAAGTAGTTAAACATGTCAAGGTTGATGAGTGAGTCAATGAACATACCATTCAGGAACATTCTGATACAGTTGTATGCTATGTTCAATTCGTTCAGGCTCACTTTAATATATGCGTTGCTTTCAAGTATCTTCCCCATTCTTTCCTTGTAGCCCATTTTGTGCATAATAACCAGTCCACCTCCTTTGTCAGGTTTCATTAGCAGTCTGGTAAAAGTCTAAAGCTGCTTAGAGCTTCTCGTTCATTCTTCTGCAAATTGGTCCTTAATTCAGACTTGTGTTGACGGTTAATAAAAGCCCTAAAGTCCATATCACACATTCTTTCAAATAGTAAAATTAGACGGATGTAAAGGGGGATTAAATGTACTAGAAATATGCAGATTTGGGTTCCCATTGTAGTTCCTGTTACCCAACATTAATTGTAAATTGAGTTTTCTAGTATAAAGTTCAAAGTCAAGTAATAAGGACCCTAAATCAAGTAGTATGAGTTGGAATAAATGTAAGTCCCTTTGCAAAAATTTCAATTAATAGAGGGTTGATAGTGTATTTGGTAAAGTTGTAAATTTTAAAATCTCTGCTTTTATTCATTATAACTTTACAAGAGGGGTTGTTTAAACTGGTCTTTGGTGGAATATCACCTCTTGTTCCTGTTGTTGTTGTTCCTCCTTGTGTTGTATTTCCTCTGTTGATTGGGGGTAGATTTGTTCACCCCCTGCCCCCGGTGGTTCATGGAGTTTTTTGGAACATTATTGGAACTCACACCTACCATCTGAGAATTGTTGTCCTCATCATCCTGGTCTGTGAAGTAGTTGTTTTGGTGGGCTTCATTCTCATTTAGTGCCCCTCGGTTACTAGACCCTAGTAAACTCTCATTTCATTGCCATTACTATTATCAGATGTACCCCTTGTGGTATTAAAACCTCTAGGGGCATTCCATATCTGTGAAGGGGATGGGTCTGGGTAAGCTGATCCATTTGCATAGTCCCTCCGCTTTCTGTTAATTTTCCTAATTTTAGTGTCCCTAGTTTTTAACAATAAATTATTAATACTGGTGAAAGTCCTGTTATATTCAAAATAGTATATTTGGAAGTCAAGGTCCCTTTTAATTTCTTTGTCAAGGGTAGTAACTTCACTAGATAATTCATTAATGTACACCTGATAATGCTTGGACATAATCTTCAATAATTCTAACCCCTGAGTGTTGAAAAATGTAACTAATTCCATATGAAAGGCAGAATCTTTAACTAGTCCAGTAGGTTACTGCCAAAAACGAAAGCCTTTTGGCACAATCTTCTCCTTAAGGCATTCATTAAAGTAATTCACTTCTAGTTGCAGTTTTCTTATTTTAACAAGTTTAAAATCAAACAGTTTTAGTTTCTCCACAATACTCACACTCCCAGTCGTCAGTTATCCCACTAAGTTGTCGCTAATGCTGTCAGCAAGTGGTTTAGGCTCATACCTGAGCCATGAATTTAAATCCGGGACTCCAATAAGCCCTGGTGTAGTGTGCCTTGCCATATCAGCAGATATTGTGAATTGAATTCCATGGTCCCTCACTTCAGTAACACTACTGGTACCACTGTTCAGATGAGTGTTTCTTGAAGTGTTCGCTACATTGGTACCTGCACTAGAAACAGTAATGTTGTTCATGTTTGAACTTCCGTCCATTCGGGTATTTTACAATAAAGTATCTATGTGTGTAGCCAGGTTGTCCAGCCTTTGGTTCATAACTTCAATTAGTAAGGTCAGGTTCCCAACTTCAGTTTGGGTTTGAGCCTGTGTTGGAAATGGACTCTCAGTGCCGTTTGACTCCACAAAAGACATATTTACTAAAATAGTCCAAAAACTAATAGGCACAAGACAAGATGAGCATACACTGCAAAGTCCAACAAGGTTTAATAGCTGAGTAAAACAAGCTTACAGCAATCAGTAGTAGCACACTCTGGTAACTGCCAAGCAATAAAAAGTTAAAAACGATCTGGCTGCACAAAATCCTAGTCACAAAGTGTAAAGCGCTTTTCGTTAGGAAATGCTTCTCCTAACATCATCAGACAATAGTGCTCAGAAAGAAAAAACAAGTTTAAGTATTAATAGGGGAGGTGAGTTGTAAAAGGGCCTCTGGCCACTTCAGACCCATCCTCTCCCAAGGATGGACAGCAGTCCACACTTTGGAAACCAACATCTCAGTAGAGATAGAACTGAGTAACCCTGTAGTTAGGAACAGTATTGGACCACAAACGGTGCAAAATTGTTTGAGATTCGTGACTACATTCTCTTTAGATTATGAAGCTCTGATCAAAATACTGGGCAAAAACTGGCACTTGTTACTGTCTGATAGGGATATACAAGGAAAGTTGGGAGAGAAACCGCTGGTCACCTGGAAAAAAGGAAGGAACCTAAAAAAACTTACTGAAAGTAGTAACAGCACTTTTAGAGGCACCCCAGGGACATTTAAATGTGAGGCATGTAACCAGTGTCGACACATTGCTACAGGGTCAAAATTCATTATTAGGGGGTGAGACTATTTCCTGAAGAACAAGTTTAACTGTAGCTCCAAAGCCTTAGTCTATGTAGCATTATGTCAGTGCTGCTCTAGTTTTTATGTAGGCAAGATGGATCGTAAGTTTAAGGAGAGGATTTATGAACATGTTTATTACATTAACAAAAGGAAAATGGAGAGCCCACTAGCTAGACACTGCAGTGAAACCCCTAACCACAGTTTCACATTTAAGGCCATCAACTCAATTGAGATGAATAGTAGAGGAGAGGCTTCTACACTTATGCTGGAGAAATTGGAACTTTTGTGGCAGATTAGACTTGATGCATGTTTCCCACCGGGCTTGAATGAAATGACTTCTATTTTATGTGTGCTAAAATTAAAGAGCCTTAAGAGACTAGCTGTACATACATTATTTTTGCTGGATGGTTAAATAATAGATGCTCATTAGCCCTAGGGATGTTACAATTCCTAGGTTACATCCACCTTTTATAGGTTAAAAGATACGTTACACAACACAGTTTTTTATGAAAAGTCTATTACTTCCACGGGTCCCTGAACATTAGCTTGAAGTGAAGTGAACTAACTATGATTTTAATTAATATTATTTAATTTACTACATGTTCCGTTACAAGATAACGGAACTTTGTTTTTTTATAAAATTAAGGCACTCGTTTTATCTAATGACTTAACAACAACAAACTGTTTGACTTCAGTATTTTAGGATTATGCCTTTAAACTATGTGACTGTGCTTAATTGGCTTAATTGTATTAACAAGCATGAGTAATTAGGATAATACTTAAACCTGTTTTTTCTTTCTGAGCACTATTGTCTGATGAAGTTAGGAGAAGTGTTTCCTAACGAAAAGCGCTTTACACTTTGTGACTCGGATTTTGTGCAGCCAGATCGTTTTAACTTTTGATTGCTTGGCAGTTACCGGACTGTGCACTGGACTACTGATTGCTGTAAGCTTGTTTTACTCAGCTATTAAACCTTGTTGGACTTTGCAGTGTACACTCGTCTTGTCTTGTGCTCACTAGGGGTGAGTATATACTGGATTTGGTCATCATTTTCATGGGAGAAAGTTGCAAGCCCCACCCACCTCCAGTGTAATGTTCTTTCTGGGTGGGGCTATAAAGCTGTCTCCTTTGAAACAAAAACAGACCCTTGCTAAATCTGGAACATTTAGGAAATATTCTAAGGCAAATGTCTTACTATTAAGTGATAAGTTTGCAAACTTTCAAGCTCTCCCCAGCCCTGAGAACACAGCCAATGTGAAATTGTTCACAGAAATTTTATGCAATCATGTCAATAGTTGCACAGAGACAGCTGATAGCTGTGCCTACCAGGAATTAACCCAACACAAACACAAAAAAGCAAACCACCCAGGTGGAATCCCACTATAAACAGATTCTATAACAAAAGAATGAAAGTCATTTCAAAAATAAGGAAGTGCAATGCTTAGCAGGATACAAAATCTTTCATTATTCTAAACAGGCAGCTCAGAGCACAAATCAAGACTACTAAAGCCAAATATGAGGTAAAAATAACCTCCCAGGCCCAGGACAATCATAAGGCTTTATTTAGAGATGTCTGCAACCTAAAGGGCAGTACACAGCAATGTGCAGAACTAAGTGTAAATGGAGACACCTACACCAAGTCAAAAAAAATGTAGTAAATCTGTTGGCCAACAAATTCTGCTCCAGTTTTACCCCCCCCCCTCCCCCCCAGCCACCCATCTGGAAATACCATTGAACATGACCCCTGAACTATCATCAGAGACCAAGTCCTTGCTGCATTCCCCAAGGCCAAGAATGCATCAATGGGCCCTGATAATACCCTAGGATGTTTCCCAAACAGCATGAATTAGTACCCATCAGGACCACTAGAATTAATATTTAAACAAGGATTCCAGACAAGCTTTGTGCCACGTGAATGGATATCTGCAGGGGGTGGGCATCTATGGACCCTGGAAACCACATACCAATAAGCCTGACTAGTTTCATATGTAAAGTCATGGGAAGAATTATATTGGATCCAGTCTAGCATGGCTTCATCAAGAGCAGATCAAGCCTGCTTGTCCTGGTAGACTTTTTTGAGGTGGTCACCAAGGCAAAAGATGAGGGCAAACTGGTGCATACTGCATACCTTGACCTTGCCAAGGCATTTGATAAAATACCTCACTTGGGTATTGTAGATATACTTATGGAATTAGATATAAACCCCAATGTCATCCAGTGGATAGCGAGGTGGCCTTCAGGCGAGACCTAAAATTTTAGGATAGACGTGTCTATCTCCACAAAGAGGCCAGTCACTAATGGAGCCCCTCATGTCTTTGTACTGGGTCCACAGTTTTGTCATCTACTCCTCTGACACTAAGGCCAGTATCAAGGGTCTCTGACTGACCAAGTTTATTATTGATTGTTAGCTAGGTACAGTCATAGAATCCTGCCAAGATACAAATATCTTCCAAGGCGTACTGACACAGACAAATGATTGGTATCAAAGTCACAGTCTGAAGCTCAGTGCCAATAAATGCATAATAGTATCCTTTGGAAAGTAGGCCACCCCTGGAATCTACCTCATTGATACACTCCTAAGAGTAGATCTAGTAGCCAAGGATTTGTGGATGCATGTAGGCAACAAATGGCCTTCTGTGTTGCAAACCTTCTAAGCAATGGCATGGTATTTAAGTCCAAAGGAAGATATCGCTCTACTGTATCCTTCCACCATCAGACTATTCATTGAGTACAACATTCCCTTCGCTATGTATTTGATTAGGCTCGTGCATAAACTAGAAAATCCAAAATGGATACAGGGCACAAACAATATGCCTTACACAGAATCCCTCCAAGCTCTGTCTCTATACTAAGTCTGCTAGAGACTTTTCTGGGGTGACCTATGCCTGTCATACAAGGCATACTTACATCCCGCTCTGATGGACCTACTGCATATCCACAAAACAATGGCATCAGAAATACTGAATCTAAGGACTTAAATCATGCTTGCATGTATAAATAAGACATGTTGAAGGGACTAGTATGTGTTTCAGGGAATACCCATTCTTTGGAAAAAGCTTCCTATCCATGTAAAACAGAGTTCTTCCTGGACCCCATTCAAGTGTAATTTGGACCAGTGGATGGAGAAATGGAAACGCATCCCTACTGTGGCACCTATATCTCTAATGGACAGAGATAGCCTGTAAATTCTTGACCAACTAGGCCCTAGCCTACATATACTTCACAGAATAATATTAAGGTACCTAAACTTGTTAAATATATTGGAGATGCATGGCTAGCTTAAAACCGTTCATGTGGTCTTTATTCTTGTATAAATCTATAACCCTATAAAATAGCTTTTTTAAAATCATACTATTAAAGCCACCCTTCCACAGTATAAAGACATGATCCATGAATCTTACATAATATAATATATAAACCGACTAGTAAATAAAAATATAATATATCCAATAAATATAAGTGTGAATTCAAGATATAATGCATTTTCCATTCATTAATACCAGAGTCACACAAAAAAATCACAACATGCTGTTCCCATAGCCACTCTCAACTTTTGTAAATACAGTTTACCATTGTAGATCAGAGTGTACCATGTGTGTGCTATGTCTTTAAGAAGCATGGAAGGCTCTGCATGCACATATAAATTCCAGACATATGCAATCCTTAGTGCCATTTTGTAGAAGCAGCCAGTGAGTGAGCATGTATGATTGCAGCAGTTAGTTTGTATATAACTTAACTTAGTCATAATCAAATAAGCCTTTACAGTAATGTGTTTGTATAGAATAAAGCTGGTTAAACAGAACCCACAAAGACTCATTTATCCATGTACCAACATGAAAGTGACATGGTGTCAGAACCGGGATGGAAAAGAACAAAACATCTGGAGCCATGAGATTTAAAAATGACAGTGAAGGTAAAACCAAGAGAAAACAGTGTGAACATAACCAGAAAACAATAAATGTAATGAAAAGCAATATGAATTATTTACTTGATTTAAAGATACAAGAAAAGGCATTATAGATTCATAGATTAGTACTAGGCTAACTGCCCTTTTGAGACATTTTAAGTCTAGCCAATTATCCCCTGTGAGATTCATACCCTGTACCTTGTGTTTGTAAAGCAAACACCTTAACCATTAGGCCACCCTCCCAACCCCAGGGGCATAAACCACATTATCAGGCAAGTAGAAAGCACAAAATGTTTTAACTAAAGAAAATGTTTAAGATAAAAGTGTTTGACAAAACAAATGTGTTTAAAGTACAAAGCATGTTTAAGACAAAACAAGAATGTTTAAGGCAAAATGAGTAGGTTTAAGGAAGAATTGGGCATGTTTAGAGTAAAATGAAAACAAAGAAAGTACACTGGGCATAAAAAAGAAAAGGGTTTAAACTAGCACAAAGAATATAATAAGGAAAAAAAAGGCACAGTGAGTAAAAATAAAGCAAGTTGACTGCTATGTTGGGCAAACTGCTGTGTTTGGGCATAACTATGACTTTGTATAGTATCAAAGGAGTAATTAAATTTATTTGAAGTATGCCAGAATATGTAAAAGTACTTACAGTGTGTGCTTATTACTGTGCATGTATTTCAAAGAGTTCACTGTATGTGAAGTGCAATTATCTTGTGGAATTTAGTCAAAGCATGGTTATTTGAAGAAAAGTTCTTGTGTTTGGTCTGTCCGTTTGCAAACTGCCACCATTACAGAGTGCTTCTTGTATTGTAAGAATGTGCCTAGCAAGGTACCACCATTTTGGTGACATTTCAATGTATTGCATGTAGTCATTTACAAAGTGCAGATACCACAAAAGATATTGAATTTGGTCTACAAAAATCTGACTGTTCACATTGTTCAATTGCTTAATAAGTTTCTTGTATTAGAGATGTGATTTTACAAAAGATTATAAGAACATCACAGTGTTCGTGAATTGTTCGGTTGCATTGCAAAGTTCTTGAATGTATTTTAAAGTGACAACTTTAATAAGTGATTGTGCATGATTGTAGCATGCCTGCCTTTATTTATAAAATTCCAAGCCATTACTTTAGCATTTCTGCCTTTATCAATTCCAAAAGCCAATGATTTTAACATTTCTGACTTTTACCTATTGAAAATTTCATAAAGCATCGTAAAGTCTGAGAAACTATTCTATTAAGCTCTGTAGAGCAATAAAAAAGTTGAAAAGCTATTCCACAGTTTTATAAAGCAGTAAAAAGTCTAAAAAGTTATTTCACAAGGCACAATAAAGCACCAAAAAAGCTCAAAAGTTATTCTGTGAAGTACCATAAAACATTGAAGAACCTAAAAGGCAATTTCATAAAGCACAGTGAAGCATTAAGAAATCTGAAGTTATTTTGCAAAGTGCAATAAAGCATCAAGAAGCCCAAGAGGTTTATTTTGCAAATTCCATTTAGTTGAAAGCACTATGTGGTTATTCATTCGCACAATTCTGATAAGCACAAAGAAAGAAAGGAAGTACAGGCATAGAGCAGAAAACCATTGACCAAGTTATGTTTATGACAATTACTTCTGCACATGTGTGGGTGTGTATATTTGTACGTATTTGCAAGACCTTTTGCTGGTATGTGCTAATATGGCAGACAGATTTCGAAAATCACAACCACTTGTGTTTGAGCAGAATATTGCAGAGAACAGGAGAATATTTGAACAGGAATACAATATGTTTATACAAGCAGCTTATGCAGATAGAGATGCATGCACAAGGGTATTTGTAGCAGGATCTGAGGCTATAGAAAGAGAGCAATCATTTGTATATGCACCAGCAGTATATGAAGGTGAGGGTGCAGACCACCATATTGTTGTGCAAGCTGAATCCAGAGAAGAACCAGAGTGTATAAAGCGTAATTTCAGGGAAATGTGCAACCCTCAGGCAAACATTACATTAGAGAGGCATTTGTTTTGCACAAGAAATCAGAAACTAGGGGAAACATTTGCAGCTTATATAACTGACTTGAGGAACATGGCTAAAATGTGCCAGTTTGATGACTTGAAGGATGAGCTGATAAAGGATAGACTTGTATGTGGTATTACTAGTGCTGCAGTGAGAAAGATTTTGCAGCATGACAGTGCTTTGACATTAAGCAAACCAAGAGAAATTTGCCAGATCCATGAGGTAACAGAGTCACACAAAAGTGCTTACAGGTGACAAAAGCATGGCTTTAGTAAGCTCCAGAGCAAATGTAGACATCATGCAATATGTGGCAAGCAGGAACAGGCCTAAGCAAAGGGCAGCCACAGGGTTTCCAAAGAAGGTGCCAAGTTTTCCAGGGAGTTCTAGGAAAAGTGCAAGCTCCACCACCAGCTCAGTGCTATACAAACGTGTCAGCAAAATCTAAGTCTAACTTTATTGTTAACTGTTGAAATTGTGATGCAAACCATGAGTCTAAAAGAGAGAAATGTTCAGCATATGGTCAGCAGTGCCATAAGTGCAAGAAATGCAACCACTTTCAAAAGTTATGCAAATCAAGTAAGCCTCACACAGTTGTAAAGAAAGGTCATACAAGAAAACAAGTTGATCAAGTAGAGCCAAAACGGTTAGCTTTCTACATGGATGGTGTATTAGTACTTGGGGAAAGAGCTGATGCAGTACACTTATTGACAAGGAGTGAAGTGTTTTGCACAGTTTGTATCAATGGAAAATCCACAGAGCTCAAAGAAGAGACTGGATCAAAGGGCAATGTCATATCAACAGGTACATTTGCAAAAGTGAGAACCAATGAACAACTCAATGTAACCAGCAGTGCGAGACTTCTTGCATATAGAGGTGAAGAAATTCAAACCGAAGATTCAATAATTCTTTTACGTTATCTGGCTGGGAATTGTTACAACTTATTATTCTATGTAATCCGATGACCAGTGCAGTCTTTATTGTCTCTCAAAGACAGTTTGAGAATGAATCTGCTTTCTTTTGCTAAAGAAGTTTATCATGTGTGTGCAGTTCCAAGTACAAGTTTTTCAGAAGCCATTTTCTCAGAATATGCTGATGTTTTCAATGATAAGTTGGGTAAACTTCCAGTTGTGTATTCTATGAAATTAGACCCCGAGGTCAATATAGTGGTCAGACCAGCAAGAAAAGCTCCAATAGCAATGAAAGATAAAGTCAAAGCTCAGTTGGATAAGATGGTGCATCAAGGTGTGATTTGTCCTGTCAGAGAACCAACTGAATGGGTGTCATCCATGGTAGCCACTCATAAGAAAGGCTCAGACAAAATCAGAATATTGATTGACCATAGAGATTTGAACAAAGCATTAAAGAGGCCATATCATCCAATGTGCACAGTTGAGGAAGTTGCAGCTCTAATACCAAATGCCACTGTATTCTCTATTTTGGATGCAAAGAGTTCATTTTGGCAAGTGATGCTTGATCACAGATCCTCATTTATAACTACTTTTGATACTCCGTTTGTCAGGTACAGATTACTAAGGATGCCATTTGGAATAAATTCTGCAAGTGAAGTCTTTCAGCGTGCAAAGGAACTACTTTTTTCAGGTTATCCATGTGCTATAATAGTGGACGATCTATTAGTTGGAGGCAATGGGAAAGCAAAGCATGACAAAAACTTCAAGAAAGCTCTAAACATAGCATGTGAAGTAAATTTGAAGCTCAATCCTCTGAAGTGCAAATTTAGACTTCAAGAAGTAGCCTACATAGGGCATTTGTTTAGAAAGTACAGGCTAAGACCTGACCTGACCAAGCAAACAGCTATTTTAGAGATGTCAGCATCAGAAAATATGCAAGGTTTACAGCATTTTCTGGGCATGGTCAACTATTTGGGCAAGTTTATACCAAATTTCAGTGAACTGACAGCACTATTAAGAGAGCTAACAAGCAAAAATGTTATATGGTCATGGTTACAACATCATCAGAAGGCAATGGATGACCTTAAGCAGAACATTGCCACACCCCACGTTAAGGAACTATGATATGAATAAACCAGTTGTCCTATCCTGTGATGCTTCTAATTTTGGCCTTGGTGCAGTTATTCCTCAAGAGGGCAGACCAGTAGCCTATGCATCTAAAACACTTACTCAAACTGAGATGCATTGAGCTCAAATTGAGAAAGAGCTTTTACCAGTAGTTTTCTCATGGTCCAAGTTTCACTATTATATTTCTAATTGAGCTATTCAAATTGAAACTGATCATCAGATCTAGTTACTATTCTAAAGAAAAGTATGCATTGTACTCCAGCGAGATTCAAAGAATGATACTCAGAATGCAAAAGTACTTTTTCAAAATGGTCTACACTAAAGGTAAATTGCTCTAACTGGCTGATACTTTATCCAGATCATCTAGAAGTACCACAGAACAGCTTGATGCTGAAACTTTTGACTTTGATGTAATGTCAGTACATCATTTTTCCCCCACTAGACTTGATGAGTTGAGAGATCACACTATGACTAATCAAATTTCACAAAAGCTTAATCACTACATCAACGTCGGATGACCATCAAAGCAATCTGGTGTATCACCTGAGGCGCAATCGTATTTTTCTTACAGAAATGAATTGTTGATGGAAGATGGTATTATTTTCAAAAGTCGTAAAATTGTTGTTCCTGCTTCCTTACAACATGAATCTATTCAGATTTTGCATCATGTTCACCCAGGTTTATTATCCACTAAGAGAAGGGCAAGAGAACTAGTATTTTAGCCTTCATTATCAAAATACATTGATAGTGTTCTTTCTTCTTGTTCGATATGTAATAGCACCAGAGCACATTTGCAAAAAGAACTTCAGCTAAATCCAATACCTAAACTACCTTGGTCTGCTGTTGCAACTGATATCTTTAAATGGAATAATCAACACTATTTGGTTTTGGTAGACTCTTACTCGAATTGGTTTGAGATTGATCTGCTACCAAACTTAACCTCAACAGCTGTTATCACTAAGCTTAAACATCATTTTTCAGTTCATGATAATCCACACAACCTTTATTCTGACAATGGTACAACATTTTCTAGCCAGTCATTTCAGAAATTTGTGAGAGAATTGGACTTTGTACATGTCACTAGTAGTCCTGAATATCCTCAATCCAATGGTCTAGCTGAATGAGCAGTACAGAGTGCTAAGCAATTACTTGAAAAGTCAAAATGTGACAATACCGATGTATTCTTGAATTTACTTAATCTGAGAAACAAACTTAGTGACAATATTCTTGACTCACCTGCTCAAAGATTACTTTCCAGACAAATTAGAACTACGCTACCTATTTCATCAAGTTTGTTGAAGCCTAATTCTAAGAACAATAAAACCATCAAGGCTCAATTGTTGAAGAATAATATCCAGAAATCTAGTTATGACAGATCAAACAGATTACTTTGTTTATTGTGGGAAGAAGAGACGGTACACGTCCAGACAACAAAAGGGTTTGATCCAATAGGACATATAGCAGGCATCTGTAGTGAGCTGAGATCTTATTGGCTAAGCTCCGAGGGTGTAGAGTATAAGAAGAATCGCAGGCATCTTCTTCCTGTACCAGAATCATTACCATTGCAGTCACAACATTGTATCTGTGATGTAGACCCTGAATCAAAGATTAAGTCAGACATTGTTCCCAGACCAGTTTGTGTTCAAATGTCTGACTCTGTTCTACAAAATAATTCAAACATCACATAGGTCAACCATTTTGCAGAGACTGTTCCAGGTGCAAAATCTGATTCCCAGTTTTATGTCATATGATATGGATGAGTTTCTAAGCCTAGTGTGAAATACACACCAACATGGACTTGATTGCATATACATGTGTACTTAGTATTGTATAATGCACGTCTTTGGATTATCTGTGATTTGTGCATGCTAAATAATCTCATGACAAATTGCATGATCTATTTCTCAAAGAAGGAGGATGTAGATCTGACTGTAGCGTGCGTGCACTATGTCTTTAAGAAGCATGCGATGTTGTGCGTGCACGTATAAATTCCAGACATGTGCAATCCCTAGTGCCATTTTGTAGAAGCAGCCAGAGAGTGAGCATGTATGATCACAGCAGTTAATTTGTATATAAGTTACTTAGTCATAGTCAAATAAGCCTTTACAGCAATGTGTTTATATAGAGCAAAGCTGCGTAAACAAAACCCACAAGGACTCGTTTATTCATGCACCATCACGAAAGCGACAATAATTAAGCAAAAATATATTATTTTCTAAAACTAGTTCAAGTACCAAACAAAGTAAATGAATTCTTGGAGTGGCAAGTCAGTGTTTGCAGTTAAAAAATCAATTATGAACACTGAATTTGATAATACTGTGAATAAAGACAGAACATCCATAGTTACTAAATAAAAGTCTATAATTTCATTTCCAGAATACTAATTAAATAAAATAATTGGCATTATACAAAAATATTATACATCCTATAATATATTTTTTAATGTTTATATATATATATATATATATGTATTTATATGTATATATATATATATATATGTATTTATATGTATATATACAGAGAGAGAGAGAAATGGGTTCTGTCATCAAACCTTTCAGCAGGTCAACAGTCTCATGAGTTTTTTCTTAATCTTTATGCATCTTAGGGAGAGCATATAACATGGGTGTAAGAGGCTCTGTTACAAAAAAAATATTTAATAACTCATTGATTAACATACCACTCATATAAAAGTCATAGACATATGATTTTACTCTACAGGTACAATTAGTAATACCAAATTTTGTTAGCAGACAACAAGTAGCATTAACAGCTAGCATGCTTTCCACAGAAGACATATAATCAACTCTATACCTCCATCTTTAGCAACTTGTTTTATTTCAGTCTTTTGACTTTTTTAATTCTTCAAGGGCTACAGTTTCATCTGTAGTCAGTTTATAAAACTCTACCGTTTTATTGTTTGAAAAATGTACCCTGATGTCCTGTCACACAACTGTAAAAAAACACCAGTTTAAGGATGCCGTTTTTTTAATGCATCCACAGCCATGTCTGTAGGGAATATTAATTTAAGGTCCTAGTTCATAACAAAAAGTATGGCTCATTCACTTCTTTTAATCTATGATACCTTAGCTAGTTGGCATGGTTGACAGCACTTCTGTCCTAAGAAGAGAAGAGGTTTACAATACTATATGATATTGTTTGTGAATGACAACCTCCATTTTTGTAAACTTGCCCCCTGAATAAGTATAATAATTTCAAGTCAGGCACTGAGAAAATATTATCTTCTTTACTTTTGGTTAGAAAAATGACAGCTATGAGTACTCTGAATATATATCAAGACTAGAACAAAACAGTGTAATAAAGAGTGAACATGCAGGAAGTTTCCTATGTTATAAAGCTTCATTCTCCAAATTGTATACTGGCCCATAACTGAAGTTTGCAATACTGTGGGTCTACACTTCAAACTACTCTTTAAAAAGGACTTAATGTAATACATTCGGTTAATATGTTTACTTTTGGCGGGGAATGTGATTTTGCTAAGGAAATATAAGAATGTCTTTCCGAGGGGAAAAAAAAAAACATTTTGGCCTGCAAATGAAAAAAAAAAATATATATATATATATATATATATATATATATATATATATGGAGCCTGCTTAGGTACTCCGTGGCCAAACTATTAAACATTGCCTACACACACACACACACACATATATATATATATATATATATATATATATATATATATATATATATATATATATATATATATATATATATATATATATATATGTATATATAATATTGTCTAAGTTATGAAACTGCAGGCTGGTTTCATTACCATCTTATAATTGGTATAAAGTAATTTAGTAAGAGTTAGATTAATGAACAATGAAAAACAGTCACTGCTATATACGGAAGCTTAGTGCATACTGCTCGCATTTAGTGCTATGACAATGACCTAATTGATATCCTTCAAGTGATTCATAAAATAAGCTGTGAAGGGGAAATGGAAGCTCTTGAAAATGTATAGGTCAGCAAAGCATGCAGTGATATTTCTGTATGCCATGTTTGTATTAGCAATCTACAGTCCAACAAATGCCCAGTTTATTTATTTTTTATCAGTAATGGCCCACATGGTGCACAGTTTTGCTGTTATCACAAAAAGAGACATATTGTGGCAGTTATTTTGTTGTTCAGCTGCATGCTGGCTGACATATTAGTGGCACTACTCTGCAGCATTCATCCACATGCATAATATGCCTGAGTTGTATAGGACCAATGTTATTACTACACTTACTTTGAGTTGCCATTAGAGTTATACACCCACCACATTAATGGCACTTAATTACTGGTCACTATTTATGAAACATAATATGTTACAGCTTATGATACATTAGCATTCTGTACAGTTTCACTGTCTTACAGTACCACACAGCAGCATCTGAACTTTGCGACTCCTATGTGATACTCCATCCACTTCCAGAATACACATTGCTGCTTCTGATTACCTCTGTTTTCCCGTTAAGGCTACCCAGAACTCATATCGTGTTGTGCTGAACACTGCTTCTAAATTTAGCAACTAGGGTACCTAGCAACTGGTTGATGGTCCATCCTCATTCACAGTGGCAGGCTACACTTAAAGCAAAGTTCTGCTTTCAACTCTGCACTCCTCTGTTCCACAGATGGTTTATAAATCTATCTCAGCATTTGCTAAATTAAATGCATGTGTATATCATGTGATTTTCATCTTTTGTCTGTGTACATTTTAATTTTACGAGCTTACATGAAATTTGAAAGCACTGAAAATGTTCACTTCAAAAATATATGGTTGTTTCACACACTAAATATTAAAACATCTCCTTTTGGCTGAAAACTGTACTGTGTTTTGGCCTACATATGAAAAACTGCAGCTGTCAGATTCATCACATGCTCTAAAAAAGTGACAAACTGCAAGTTTGAAGTAAACATTCTGATAATTATTTAATTCACAAGACTATGTTCCTGATATTGGAGTACAAATAGGTTCAGAGGTGGCAGGTGTTTTTTCCTTCCATTTTCAATGGAGCCATTATAGCAGCCTACTTTATAAGCAAAGTCATTTATCACGTTTCATTCCTGCAATGTGATTTCACAGTCATAGTCTGAAATAATATTTTAGAACAAAACAGGCAATAAAATTATAATAACACAGTTCATGAGGTAAAGTCCTAAGTCGTCATCATCATCATCATCAACAACAAAACCCTTTTTCTCATTTTCTACATGGGGTTAGGGTGTCATGTCAACTTCTCCATTTGTCTTCGTTCAATGCCACTCCATTACCTTCTTCAACATTCATGCCCAACTGCCACAGGTCTTCTGTTACATAGTCCATCCATCACTTTTCCTCTTTGCTGTACACCATTATTTTCTCCTGCCTAGTTCCAGTCTATATCAAATCTTCTTCACCAAATTATCTTCTGCTTTTCTGCACATGTGCCTGAACCACTGCAATCTGTTCTCTTTGATCTTCTCTGCAATTGGAGCTACTTTGGATTCTGCTTGTATGTCCTTTCTTCATCTGTCCCACAGTGTATATCCTACCACCCATCTCATGCACTTCGCTTCCATTACCTATCTTCCTCATCTACCTTTACTGAATAGGCTTATGTACATTACAGTAGTACTGGCTGCACCACTGTGTTGTACACCTTATGTTTCAGCTTCTTTGGCAGTCTTCTATCATACACTACCCTAACACTCTGTGCCAGTTGGCTGCAGACCCTCTGTTTCCTGCTTTGACCTTTTCATTCAGACTTCCCTTCTTCTCAAACATACCTGCCAGATTCCTTAAACTGTTAACCTGTACCACTATCTTCCTTTCTGTCTTGTTTCTCATATACTTGTGATTTCCCCCATTTGCTGCCATTATAACTATATTATCTGTGCTCAGGTAAAGTCCTAACATCCCATGAATAGTTGCAGACTGGGGCCAAAGTACTAAGAAATTATTGCATATCTATATTAATGTACTGACCGAGCAGAGTCCATTGAAATGTATTGGTGTGGTGCAAGACAGCTCTTCTACTGTCATAAAGTGGCCAAGCTGACACTGTAGAAGCAGACATCTCCAGGGCCATTTTTGGATATATGAGTGTAAGTTTGACATTAAATAAGTGAAACTTTCCATGCAGTTTGAAAGGAAAGGGATGGTGTTCTTTATTTTAGATACTGCAGAGTGCCAGGTTCTTGACCTGATAGTACACACTGAGTATTCATGTAGACTAGTATAGCAAATTGAAAAGAAGGAGTATGTGGGGAGTTAATGTGTTGTTGCATTATGAATCAAATGATCTATTGGCTATACAGCAGCTGATCAGTTGTAAATCAGCAAGCAGTCCTGCAAAGGCAGGGGACTACAGTACAATAACTCTCCCACACTGATATAGCTGCAGAGTTCCTGCAAGAAAGAACAAAAATGCACAGGCAAATCTGCTGATTGCTAACTTATTCATAAATCAGGAAAATGGAGAGATTGTGCAGTTTGGGCCATTTCCAAAGTAAGCCTTTCTTCATGGAAAAAATCCATGATGCCGTTGATCTAAAATAGCCCTAAAATAGGCCACCCGATTGCTTAAACAGAGGCATTTTCTGCAAAAAAAAGATGCACTCATCAGGTTGCTTTACTTGCCCAAATGTGGAATCAGCAAGTTGTGACCTTACGTACAAAAAATAAAACTTGCTCCATTTCCACAGCAAGTAAAGATCTATTATTCTCCATTAAAAACAAAACAAAGAAAAAATAACTATAAATGCCTAATGCCACATCTTAGTGGTATGCATTACTCATACAGCTTCCCTACACTGTGAGCAGACATGCCGAAATATGTATTTGTTCAGTATCTCCAAGAATGTCCGTATTTTCTGGTATGTGCACAAACATCCATCAATGGAAAAGAGAGTTACTATAAGCCACAACAATTTCAAAAAGTTATAAAATATATACTTTTTAACTCAGCATCAGTGTTTAATACTAAAAAAATGATTGCCCAACCCTAGGTGAAGAATAATTTACCAATTCTTAACCCAATTTACCCACAAGGGCAGGTCTTGTAATAAAAGTGCCATGCTCATGGGTAAGGCTTGACTTCACCCAAGCTTTGGCAAAGAATATTAGTATAAAATCTCATTAAAATGCACATGCCATCCATTTATTATTCTGCTCCATGCCAGTGAAAGTACCCCTGTGGCACTACATAGCTAAAGACTCTAGACTGTGGTACTATAGTTTGGATGTTCAGCAGTGTCTGTGGTGGCTGGTGGGTTTGAAAGCACTTGCCATAAGAATGTTATTTCAGTTAATAATTTATTTATTTATTTATTTTACATTTGTTGACCGGGCTAGTCTAACTGGATACATGTCCATTTTCAGTAGATGCCCGGGGAGAAATGTTAGTTTAATAAAGCAAAATAAAACAAAAGATATAAACAAAGCAATCAGACATATGTTAGGCATTTCCATTCATAACCACTGTGAACTGTCTGTTGGGGCTGCTGATTAACTCCACCTCTATAAATGGTACTTAGCACTAATTCTTTGGCAGCAGAGGCTTTCTAACATGTGACAGTCCAAAAGCAAAATTTCCTTCCCTGAACTTGAGTTGCCACGAAGGTGACAGCAAACTTTAAGAATGCTTAGTCAAGAATAGCTGAAGAAATAGCACTTTGATAAAAATTCGAGGTCTTGGTGGGGTGATAAAACACCTCACATTCCCCCATCCCTATGTAGGGGCTCTGTGCCTCCTGCAACATCCTTCTTATTATATTTGGCACTGTGTTTGCCAGACCTTGTAGAAATAAGTACTTTAAAACTGTAAAGTTTAAGTAGGACATTGTTTAATCAATTAGTTTCAAATAAACAGTCTTTTGACTAAGCAGTCATCACTAAAACAGTAAATTCTTATATTCAATATTTCATTGAATTTAGTGATGTTTTCATTTAATTCCATATGTAATTGCATGTCAGTGTCTTGGTACTGTCCAAAAAATTAACAGTTTTCTGTATTTCATTATTTTATTAATATTCTTATTCCCAGCCAAAAGTTTTGTAAATATTCAATAAATAAATTGTGTTACTGTGTGTGTGTGTGTGTGTGTGTGTGTGTGTGTGTGTGTGTGTGTGTGTGTGTGTGTGTGTGTGTGTGTGTGTGTGTGCATGTTGCTGTGTCTGTTTGCCCGTGCATGTATGTATGTGAGTGCATGAGGGTAGCCTGAGCAATTCTGATGGAAAGTGTTAAAAAAATGCACCTGCACTGTGTATACTAAGTGTACACTGTTCTGAGTGACCAGACAACACAGACATAACCTACACCTTCTTCCTCCTAATTTTAGTTTTCCTACTAATATTCTTGCAGCTTTAAATACTGACAGGGATTCATAAAGGTTACTACAAAGTGCAGTCTACATGTACAATTAGTGTAATCTTTCTGAGTGACTAGAAAGCACAAAAAATGTGATAAGTATGTTATTGAATGCATATCGTGTACACTTGGTATACACTTATTGTACACAGTGTAGGCTTTATTGAATTTCTCTAGCTGCATTATGCTCTGCCTTACTTGCATTTTTTTAACGTGTATGAATTCTGCAGAGATGTATTGTGACATGTAATTTCTGACAGCACTATCTGCTATCATCCATGACTTGACTGCATCAGAAGTAAGAATGAAATAACTTTAGAGTTTTGAATTAGGAAAGCAAATGTGAAAACTTTGTCATTAGCAAAGGTTCTGAAGCTAAAGAATGTTGCATAGTTTCAATTTTCCCTTACATATTTGCTTATTTCCTGTAACACGGCAGACATGCTTTTGATTTGAGGTGGTTGTGTTACAAGAATATAATCTTGACTGACCTATCATGATTGAAGAGGTAGATAGACAAGTCAGATTTATGCAGTATTTGGAGCAACCCCAAGTTACTGCTGTGCATATGAAGTAAATATCTCTTTAGCCCATACATCCCACTCTGTAAAACCTAAAAACCTACTTTAAGGGTACCTTAACACTTAAAATTAAATGTTTATTTTATAAAATGCTTTAAAACATGCTAATGGAGAATGGACTGTGTATTGGATGATACTTATTTCAAATTAATTGTGCAGTATCTTGTATCCTCTGTATTTCACCTTGCATTTGATACAGGCTTTTACCCTCTGCCCTACACACACACAACTATACACACACCTCCATCTATACAGGTGGGGGCAGAGTATGGCACTGTCTCCAGCATCAACTATCACAGAGGATCTACAGTACCTTTTTTATGCTCCAGATATAATACATTATAGCAATAACGAACAATGTGGGTGTGGTGTATTGAAGATGTATCCACTGTTGGTGTGGTTTAACCACGAGAGTAAAGCCTGAGTAATTAAACAAAGCAAACCATGGGTGAATCTTAAATATACCACACCACAGAGTCAGTTACTGCTATTATACAATGACATTATTTAAGAAAAAAATGCTTACTTTTCTAAATTAATGTCTTTAATGGCGCCACGGTGTTCTGCATTATTTCCACGATTCTGCTGCTTTGTTGATATACTGTCCATGCATATTGGGGGGGGGGGGGTTGTGGAGTTCATTTGCACTTGGGTTTACATTTCCTTGACTTTTTATTCAGATTTTAATTTTTTCTTCTTCTTATGCAAGTATTCACATAAGGAAGCATGCAGTGAGTTTATATCCACTAAAGGATTTAGAAGTACATTGTGCAGATATAAAATAGATGTAAATAAAAATACAAAACTGCAATTGTTTAATTTATTTTAACATTAACACCAGATCAAGCAAGCAATGAAATGATCAGATGTATTGCTTAGAAGCTGTCATTTTCCTTCAAACGCTGTTTAGCCATTAAGATAAATTATATTGCCAACTTTTAATTGTTTGTTTAATTAATATAAGTGCTTGTCATTTATTATGTGTGTGTTTGCCTACTTCAATGACATGGAAAAATAATCTGGCTGTGCAATGATACTTGAGCAGCCAGACTTTTAGCATTGGTATATTCTTGGTTTGCAATCAGCATGCTCTTTTTTGAATGTTAATGGCCAACCATTGTATAATACCCTTTACCTGCTGTCATGTACAAGTTTTCCCAAAAAACTGTTGTGTCAATGAAATCAAATGGAAAATCAGGTACATCCTAGTTATCTAATAATTAGACATGTTAACAAAGGAGAAGTACACTGAAGTGAATGTGCAAACAGAAAGCAGACCAATAACAGTAATTAAAACAAGAAAGTGCCATTAGTTTGTGTTTTCTGACTGGCTGCCTAGGTTTAGATTTATGAATGATGTGGAAGGCAGACAAAGGATGTGGTGAAAGCAAGAAAGCAGACAGTACAAGTAATTCTGGTTGTAGAAATATTGTGCCTAAAATCTGCCTGACTGAAGGTTTTTTTTTTTATTTGAAGACAGTATAGTTTCTTGACATGCCTAGGCAAAAAAAAAAAAAAAAATATATATATATATAGACACACACACACACACACACACACACACACACACACACACATATATATATATATATATATATATATATATATATATATATCATTATATATATAGACACACACACACACACACACATATATATATATATATATATATATATATATATATATATAGATACACACACACACATATATGTGTGTATGTGTGTGTGTGTGTGTGTGTGTGTGTGTGTGTGTGTGTGTGTGTGTGTAAAGTGAGCAATATGATTTTTTTTTTAATGGCAGGAAGGAAAGTCATGTGATCCCCACCCCTGAAGACTTCTTTACTATAAATGTTTCAGCAGCCTTCACACTTCTAAGTGCAACCCACAATGTGGTTCATGGATGAAAAAATACTGCTTGTTTGAAATGAGTAGATTTGTGTGCATGTGTAACTACAGAAGGGGAGATGTTACTGGGCTGGAGTGTGATAGGAGAGGCTGACAAACCTTTATTGAAATGCACACTGAGGTTCCCGTGGTACTGCTGAACTCACGCACTTGTCATCTTGAAAAGGAAGTGCTGACATTATCATAAGATTGCATCTCCCAAACGTAGATCAAAGTCTTCTCTCTCTCTCTCTCTCTCTCTCTCTCTCATGGAGACCGGGCTGTGGGGTGGGGTGAAGGGTTATCTTTCAGCATCTTGCTGATTAAAGTTCACCAGTTGGGGATTTTTAAGTGTCAAAACTTGGCAGAAGGGTTACATAGCAAAGCTAAGTCTCTATTTCCCAGCTAGATGGACAAATAACTAAATATCTGAAGTTGTTTGTGGTCATTCTTTAAAGGCACATAGCACCTCATAATAAGCTTATCCACATATTTTGGTCCCGTAGCTGAGGTTCACAGTAGCAAATGCAGCTGGGACCAGCAACAGCTGTTTCTGCCATATAACTGTGCAGCTTTAACCACACAAGACTTCAGCTGTTACTTTATGTACACCCACTGAAACTGTAATGCATGTGATGGGGGAGGGGAAATGCTGCATATGACCTGGATTATACGAAGGGAGTTTTTCATACTTATTGTAACTGTTCCACTTGTCATCTGTTTCTGCTACATTAGTAAAAGCGTACAGAAGAATAATATTTGTGTGTAATAGTCAGTAGGCAGTTTTTAGTAACAACAGTGAATACTAACACTACAGTGAAAACAAGAACCATTGTTAACCTCCTGTTATGTAAACATGCTCTTATATGGCCCTTGAAATGTATTGCCCATACCCAAAACAATCCATATTACTTTTATTATGGCTGGAAAGACCTCATGTCAGAATACCTATTGGCAGAGAGGAAAGACAGCCATCTGCAGTTCTGATGACTCAAGCGAGTAGACCATAGCCAGTAACAGAACTATTAAAAGAAAGCTAGAATAGGCAGCTGAACAAAACTTGGAAATGGTTAAGGTGCTTGCCCCAGGTCATAATGACACCTACTACTGAGAAGGTGCATACTTGCATAGGAGACATGGGGGTGTCAGCAGAAAGGAGTACATGTAAGTCAATGCTTTTTTTGCAGTGTGTAGTCCTTATGGATCATAAAGAAAAAAATTGTCATTGCTGATCATCTGTGATGTTTATTCTGTATTTGGATCCAGATCTGCTCAACTTGCATGCCAGTGCTTCTTTGAGTTGCCAGGGGACCTCACTTAGCAGCCCCAGATGGAGGTGCTGTGACACTTTTTGTCACTTGCCAAGTCAATCTCTTAAAACAATTGTTTATTCATGCAGATTTGGTAATCCACACAGGTGCATGCATTGGGAATCTTAACGTAAAAAAATAAAAAGACCTAATACAATCGATTTAAATATATTACGTTTCATTCTCTGATGTAGTTTTAGCAATAGTTGTCATATCTAGTGCCAAAGTTTACAAGATATAGTAAGGAAATATGTCAGAACTGGTGTCTGCATGGAAAACTATAGACTGCAGAAATTAAGGCAGATTGAAAATCATGTTAGAATAAAATATTTTAACGATAAATCTTGTTTTGGTGTCAGTAATGTAGGGTTTAGCTATTGTAAACCTGTATTACCTACAACCAAACCACGCCTTTCTGATATTATACAATGTATGTTGTTTTTTATTAGTCAGTTTTTTCCCCCTGAAGTACTCACTGTATTGCTGTTTTGTTGTTTTGTTTCAGGTATTCTTCCATTTAAAAAAGAATGTCTTTATTACATCTGACATGTAAAGGAAGAATTTCTTACTGTTTTAGATGTAACCTATTAATGTACTGTCACTTGTTGTTGTTTGTCTTTCGGCTTTTTGGTAAGGGGTCGCCACAGCGGAACTCCAGTCCGCTAATGATTGGGAGTTGGTTTTTTTTTTTTATGGTGTCGAGTTGCCAGCCCGACACCCAACCTTCAACGAAGGCGCGCCCATTCAACGCATGTCTTTTGAACCCCCACTCGACCGCAGGGAGGACATGCAGACTCCACACAGAAGGCATTCCCAACCCAAGCCGATAATCGAACGGGAGAAGCTCTTGCTGTGAGGCAACAACGCTACCACTGCACCACGGCGGAATGGTATTAATAATTGTAAAAAAATACTCTATCATCAAAAATATGTTTTTCATCAATATGCATATTGTAAATGGCATTACTTAATTAATTATAATATGGTAGTAGATTATGTAGAGGGCTATGATTAGGTCTGGAATCATAACCATGTTATTATGTGTAGCCACTTCAAGGCTACTCTGATCATAAGTCTTTGTAAAAAAAAATAAAATGCAATCTGTTTTACTGGCTTTGAAAGCCAGCAAAACACTTATCAAGTGCTGTTGCATAGACAGCAAGTAAGGAAAAAGTCAGGGGCAGTTTTTAAATATTGCCCTGATTAAATTAAGTTTCTTGCAGACTAACATTTGTAAATTTCAATGGACATAGAAGGAAAGATATTCAGGGACTCAAAGAACTTCCCTTCCCTTATAGCTCTGTTATGGATGTGTCTTGTGCTGCAGTAGCTCAAAAAAGTTTCCCTTTTTTTCTGATTTTGGAGTGTAATCATGGCGTTCCATCCACTAAGTTCATCTAAAGGCAAAGAATACTATCATGGAAACTGTTTTTGTAAGTGTCTTAAGTCTGAAATGGAACTGTGCCTACTTTGAACATGATAAAATATTTGTAATGTTTTAAGTATTTTTGTGAAGTAAGATATATTTTAAATTAATCAATAGAGTTCTTCCTTATTGTTTAGGGAGTAGTCAGTCTAATCACAGGACACCCCAGGAGGTACGTAGCTGAGTTGATCTTGTTGAGTGTTCCTTTTACTGAATGCATGGTCTAAAATAGGTGCATTCACACAGATGGAAGGGAACAGTCCTATATTATGAGACTGCTGGCAGGTAAAATGGTCACAATCCATTTTTCCTGTGATTGCTATGGTACAGAAAAAGTAGAATCAATCTTTCTATTCCGTTTTCTTCTGCTGAAATGTGAATGCAGAGTAAGAGCAGTTTGTGAATATTAAATTACTCCATCATGTCCATTCAATGTGAGGTAGTGTGTTGGGAAACACATGCAATGTTTAGTAAGCACTGGAGCCATGGCATAAAAGGTTAAAATCTATTCATCTGTATTCTCCAAGACTGATAAAGTTACTCCAGTAAAGAAGTGCAAGGTAATGCGCACTTTCAAGAGATACTCTTATGAAAAAATTAAAGCTTAAGACAATAATGCTCAGGCACAGAGTATTATTGGTTGTTAATAATTTGTAATAAAAATGTACAAAGCACTGCAACCAATACTGAAGTCAGTGGTAGTCTATACAGAAATTAAAGCTGGAGGATTATAGATTGCAAATAAAAAGTTGTTCATTTTTTGACATAGTGATTTCATTTGTATTAGAGTGTGGCTACCAATCCCTTTGAATCATAGGGGAACACCAGCTCTTCTTTTCCAAGCACACTGATGTTTAAAAATATAAATACCCTTCCACTGTATAATATAGCGATAACCAATGATGTTGGTGTGGTATATTGAAGATTTACCGATGATTGGTATGGTATAATGTACTACCTTTTTAGACATTTTAAATTTATATCATTAACGTTTTATTCATGAATTTGTTTTACTCTCATTTCTTCTAGGATAAACATTAGTGTCTTTATATCTTTCTACATAAGGAATCATTTATGACAACTGATAGTCATTATAAATTACTGTTTCACAGGGTCAAGTTTTTTTTAATGTTGTTCTCCCTGGTTCACTGACTGTCGTGCCTACTACCTACTGCTATGATCATACTCTATTTATTACAATAACAGAGTGAGTGAGTGAGTGTAAGCATCATTCAGGCAACCATGAGTTTTTTTTTTTTCTGATGGTTGACGTACACAGTTTCCTAGGTAAGGTTTTGCTATGCCTTCTCCATGTGCATACATGCTTCCTGACATATACATGCAGTTGGGCAGAGCTAAGTACACGCCACTGCCCATACATTGTACACTGCACCCATAGCCAGCCTTAGGCATAGGCCAACTAGGCGGCCACCTAGGGCGCCGATCTAGCAGGGGCACTTTTCCAGTATTTATTTAGTGTAGGTAGACCAGGATGGGGGCACCAGTTAGTGTGGTGGGGACGCCATAGAGCCCTTTTGCCTAGGGCACCAGTTGACCTAAGGCCGCTCCTGACTGCACCTCCATCCTTTCAGCAGTTGCTACACAGCAGTTGACTGCATTATCTTCCTCCCTCCCCCAGGATGGGTTAGTCCACATTGGCTGTTTACTCTGACTTTCCCTGCCACCTCCTCCACTAATCAGGTTGCTGATCACCCTGTGTTATCTAGATCATGGTTTAGCCTGCTTCCTCTCTCTGGCCATAAAGAATGTCCAGACAGGTCAAGATTACATTTATTATTCTCGTAAAACATCTGCCACCTCACCCACCCCCATCCGCCTTCCTTCTGCAAGTTTAGACAAAGTTTAATAGTGATACACAAAATGCCTTATCTGTCAAATCTGACTATAACTGCTGCTAGCAGAAGGATGAATGTAGGAGAAGATGTAGTTATAAATAGTTGCTGTTTAGCAGAACTTGTAGGAGTTGCTGTTGGCTTAACACTTACAGTAGTAATAATACAAGAAGTTGTCAACAACTGCTTTACATATGTTAGCCTTCTCTCTGCTGCAGCCTGCCTCTGAAATGACAATAACAAAAGAAGTTTGCATCGTATCTTAAATGTTCCAGGTATGACTCACCTGCAATATTAACAGAATATGTTTTATGCAACGTAATTCAGAAAGTAAAACTTGGCCTCATATTGATTGTCACTTCTGGTTTGTTTGTTGAGGAGCCGCTAAGAGCAACGTGGCTTTCTGCTCTTGAGGCGACAATGTCTTTGTTTTAAACACCTTTATTAAATTATCACTTGTGACATGGGTAAACTTACATATATATATAAACAAAATCAATTCATATTAACAAGTTCACATTTACAAACATTATAAGATACGTAACGATATATGTGATGTATAATCTAAGCAGCATTACATAAATGATTCAATTCCTACCCTCTTTTAAACCTTCTCCACAACATAGGTTCATAGGTTCATACTAGGCTATCTGCCCTAGGGCATTTATAAGCTTAGCCAGAGTGTGTTTGGCTTTCACCACCCATTTTAAAATAATTTTGCTATGCCCTTTTTCGAGGTTGGTATACTGTGCCTCTATCTAACAGTGACACAGAAGTGATACCCGGGGTAAACCTACGATCTCCCATCCACTCATCAAGATTCCTCTTGAAGAGAGTCAATGAGGGACTCTGCCTAACCTGGACTGGGATTTTATTCCAGAGTGAAGGGAGCCTCTGGGTTATGAATCTGTCCCTCCAGCATGTCCTATTTATTTCAGTGCTGAGGTTCAAGTCTCTCGAGCACATAGCTCGATGGGATTTGGATTTTCTGAGGTGCAGCATGTCCATTAATTCCGGGTTGGACATGGCTTTATACGTCAGGTACAGATCGCCTCTGAGCAGGCGGTATGCCACTGAGTAGAGCTGGTGTTTCTTTAACCGGGCAGCATATGGCATCTGTTTGAGCCCCTTGATCTTCTTGGTGAGGTACTTTTGGGGTCTTTCCAGTTGCTGCAGGTGTCTGGTAAGGTACATCCCAAAAGGGACATTGTACTCAATTATGGGCCTGATGAGGGATGAGTAAATAGGCACGATGACCTCCCCTGATCTAGATGTGAATCCCTTCATGATTAGGTGGGCTATACAAAATGTTTTTCTAACCACTTTGGCCACGTGGTTGTCAAATGAGAGACTGCTATCAACTTGGGTCCCCAGGTCCCTAATTACTTCTTCTGTACTTAATGGATTACCACCTATGTGGTAATTTGTGGGCACTTTGTTTTTGCCAAAGGGGATGACTATACACTTTTTGGCATTTAGCTTGAGGCCATGGCTCTGGCACCAGTTGTCTGTTTCTATGAGGCCCTTTCGGAGGATGCTTGTGTCGGCTGGAGTGTCGATTATGGTGCCCAGTTTGCAGTCATCTGCAAACTTGGTCAGCCACAGTCCTTCCATGTTGGCCTGTACCTCCGAGAAATATATACCGAACAAGAGAGGTCCCAGGACTGAGCCTTGTGGGACGCCAGTTGTAACTGGTTTGGAGTATGACATGGCTCCAGCAATTCTAACCATGTGGGTTCTGTCCTTGAGCCAGTTTGCAACCCATCTAGTGACATAGGGGTTTATATTTAAGCTGGTGAGCTTATCTATAATGCTCGAGTGGGGTATTGTATCGAAGGCTTTTGCGAGGTCCAGGTAGGCTGTGTGGACCACCTTCCCCTCGTCAATGGCCTTAGTGACTGTTTCAAAGAAATCAACCAGGTTTAAGAGGCAGGATCTGCCCTTAACAAAGCCAAACTGGGTAGGATCCAGTTTCTGTAGGTCCCCAATATCTTTATTTATGAGGTCCATGATGATCCTTTCCATAGCTTTGCAGACCGAGCTAGTCAGGCTTATGGGGCGATAGTTTCCAGGATCCGTTGAGGCACCACCTTTGTGGAGAGGGACCACTGTTGCTGCACACCACTCTTTGGGTACATATCCTGTAGTATGGCTGAGATTGAACAGTAGTTTTATGTTTGGGTTTAGCTCTTCTTGGAGTTCATGTAGGACACAGCCTGGGACACCGTCTGGTCCCATTGATGCTGTGTTTTTTGCTTTGGAGAGGGCAGCTCTTACCTGAGCATCTGAGATGTCAGGGGCAGCACTCTGCTGGGATAGATATTTGCCCTTTGGTGGGGAGAAGTTTGCACTGAACCTGTCAGCTAGGATGTTGGCAATGTCTGTGGGTTCGGTGTATTTTTTGTCACTTTGGACTAATTCTGAGCATATCTGGGAATTCCCACCCAGGTTCCTAACATAACTAAAGAAAGCCTTGTGATTATCCATAGTGTCCTGTGCAATTTTTCTCTCGAAGCTGGCCTTAGACGATTTTATGAGTGCCCGTAGTTTTTTGCTAATACTGATCAAAGATGCCTTCCCTTTTTGGGATTTTGCTCTATCATGTAGTAGCTTCCTCCTTCTATTGTATAGATTGTTTATGGCTGGGGTCCACCAGACAGGACGTCTGCCTTTGGAGGATTGGGACTTGGTTTTATTTGGGATTGCATGATCCATGCATTCCTGAAGGTGTTCATAGAATGCGTTTATAAAGGATTCTGTGGTCTGGGCCGTATTTTCCACAGGCCCGGGGGCTTTGAAGGATTCCACCTCGGTTTTGAGGAGTGTGAAATTTACATTAGAGAAGTTTTTCACTGTGGTTTTCAGGGCAGGGGGTGGAGTCGGGATGTGAATATCCAGTGATATTAGTTTATGGTCTGATCTTACCAATGAGGGATACACTTCTGGTCTGGAGCATAGAGTCCCCATGTTGGTGATGATCAGGTCCAGTATGTTTTCCCCTCTTGTGGAAGTGGTAACAAGTTGTTCCATAGCATTTTAGTTTATAAATTCTAGAAACCTTTGGGCTAGGGTGTTGGAGCTAGAGTAATGCTCCCAGTCTATGTTTGGGTAGTTGAAGTCGCCCAATATAATGGTGTTTGGAGAGACTTTCATATTTTCCAGTGTTCACAGGAAGGCTGAGTGGAGTTTCTGGGTTTGGGTGGGTGGTCTGTAGCAGGCTATAAACTGGAAGGCAGTTTTACCCACTGTTAGTTGCACATGGATAGTCTCTGATGCTTCGTGCTGTGCCACCAACCTGGAGGTGTGGGTATCTTTGACGAATATTGATACTCCCCCTCCTTTTGTGGTTCGGTCCAGGTTTTGGGGCCGAAAAGCATGGTATGAGGTATAACCTGGTAGTGATGAGGTGCTCTCGGGAGCCTTGAACCAGGTTTCTGTTACTGCACAGATATCGATGTTCTCCATGCTGAGGAGAGTTTCGAGTGCGTGCATCTTGAGGTTTAGACTTCTGGCGTTGAGTAGCATTACTCTTAGTTTCTTATCCCTTGTGATACCTATGGAGGTGGGTTTGTCTTTTGAGCCTTGCCTAAAAAAGGCACTATGGGGATAGCAAGAGCCTTTGCCAATATCTGAAAGCCCAGGAGTGACAGGTGCAAGCCGTCCCTAGTGAAGCATCGTGGCTTGTCGAGCATGTCATCCCAGGCTGACAGGCATTGGATCCCCTTTGAATGACACCAATACTTAAGCCAATTGTTGAAATTGATCATCTTGTCTTCATATTGTGGCATCATTCTTGGCGAGGGTAAGATGCTACTCAAGGTCAGGGTCATACCAGCCTGGGCTACATGCTCAGAGAGCTCCTCTATGTCTCTCTTCATGTAGTCCAGGGCGGTACATCTCAGGTCATTCACACCAGCATGGACAATGACTGAGTCATATTTGTACTTGCCTTGGAGTGAACTGAGTGCTTGTGTTATGTGGCGGATCCTAGCGCCCGACAGGCAGCTCACCGTGACCTTCTCCTTGTTCAGCCTGGTGAGCGGGACGTCAGTGTGCCTGACGATAGAGTCACCTATTACAAGTGTATCAGGTGTGTTGTTTAGCCTTAAGGGCTGTGACTGTTTGGCACACTGGCTTTGTGAGCTATGTGTTGTACGTGTTTTGTTTTGGGGTAGCGGTTGCTTGGGTGTCTGCTTTGGAGGTCTCTGCTGCTTAGGCAGATTTTTATTTAGAGCCTCCGAGTATGTTTTTGTGTGTTTATGTGTTTGGTTTACTGTTGTGGTAGGTCTATGTGAGACTGAAATTGTAGTGAGTGTGGTTTCCTTCTCCTCCTGACTGGTTACGCCAGTACTGAGTTGAGAGAGCTTAGCCTCCAGTATGGCTATATATCTCTCACATGTGTTGGAATTTGTTGGGAGGAGGAGAGGGCTGTCTGTGTACATGAGGCAGTTGTAACATTGCCTCAAGATTCCCAGATTCACCAGCTGGACCGGAGAGGAGATTGACAACTGACCTTTGGACATGCTAGAATAGTATTGGGAATTCCTTTATATAGGTACTCAAGGGGAGTTTGTGAGGGTGTAGTGCTTTGAATTTTTTAGTGCTGACTTATATAATTGCTTTAGTGGGCAAGTGCCAGGTAACTTAAAAGCAATGTGTTACAGGTAACTTAAATGCAAAAATGACAAACAGTAACTTTATTTCAAGTGAAACAAGGAAATAAGTACAGTAAGCAATGAAGATATCACTAGGGATGCGCAGAAGCACTGAAAAGCCGTGTTTTAGGTGGAATTAGCATTTCAGGGAAATAACAAGCAACCAAACAACAAGCATACAAACAAAGCTAGATTCAGCAGGCCTGGATCTAGTCTATGCTACAGCAAACAAGGTGTACCAATTTCAGTAAAAACAGTTAAAATATGCAGGCACTATAAGCCTTTAACCAGAAATTCCCAGCTCAGAAGGGCAGAGTCCAGCCTCTCCTCCCACAAGAGTGCAGATTACTGCTTGGTGTATCTCATTCTAAGCCTTTTAGTTTAAGCACTTGGGCTTCAGACCAGTTGTTTTACATTAAGAAGGTTTGTGGTCTGCACTGTGTTGGCAGAACAGGTAGCTTACATCCTTCTAAGTTGGGAACTGCTGATTGAGGGCTCAATGTCTGTTATTCTAAAAGTGTATTAGTTCTGGTTTAAGCACTTGGGCTTCGGGCCAGTTATTTTACATTAAGAAGATGTGGTCTGCACTCTTGTGGGAGGAGAAGGTAGATTCTGCCCTTCTGAGCTGGGAGTTTCTGGTTAAAGGCTTATTGTGCCTGCTTATTTGAACTGTTTCTTTCTGAAATTGGTAAGCCTAGACTAAATTCAGAACTGCTGAATCTAGCTTTGGTTGTATAACTTGAGCACTAATCCAGACCATCTTTTTTTGGAGAAGGTTCCTCTGCACCCTAGTGGCAGGAGTGTGCAGTTAGAACTTGTCTGATTGAAGACTGCTGGAACGGGGCTCAGTTTTTAGCTTTTTATTGGTTAATTGGTTAATTTGTTTAAATCAGTTTGCTCATTTGTTACAGTTATATTAAAAAAATACACTTCATGCATCGATGCTTAGCTAGGGTTAAACTATTTCCAGCACCATAAAGTCTCCTCTCAAATTTTCCCTTAGAACTAGCCAGTTTTTTTAGTTTTAGCACTCAAATCTGTTTCTTTGAGCTCAGCACTTGTTTAGAACTCATTGCAAGCACAAAATAAGCTACAAATTACTACAGCACTCAACTTTCCTCACTTGTCTAGAGGAAAATAGTTTTTAGTAGTTAATAAATAAGCACCTATCCGGGCATGTCTAAAGATCAGCTCCCAGTGTTTTCTCCTGTCTACCTGATAAATCTGTGCATCTTGTGGCAATGCAGCAATTGCCTCATGTACACAGACAACCCTCTCCTCCTACCACCCAACACTACAACCTGTCACAGATGCATTTATATAGCCAAACTGGAAGAAAGAGGTGAATAGGAGTATGTTTTTTAGAAGTGTAATGAGCTGACAGATATTTAAAAAAAAATTCCTTTAGAATACTCTGTCAGGAAATATTGGATGAGCAAATACCTGTAACTAAGCAAATTATTCTTTTGAGCTGGAACACAGGATCTGAATGCTCTAGAGACAGTAAGGCCTTATTAAGTTTAATTATATTGAGTAACAAAAGGCAATCGGTATAAAACTAAAATCAAAATATAAACTAACTGTATTTGAAGTATTGAATATTACAAAAGAGATAAACAAACTGAAAATGGAATCTTTAGAAAAGGGAAGGAGCAAATTGCACAGAAATAGATGGAAATTGTGGGAACAGTCCATGCAGAATAATGTTCAAGAGGAGGAGAAGGAGTAAGGTTTAAGGGAAGGCAGGAACTGAGCAATTTATGAAATGTTGGACTAAATGAGAGTTATTGCAAAGGAAAAACAGATATGTAATGTATAACATATGTTCATAGATGTTTACTAGGCTAACAATCACAAGGGCCTTTTTAAGCCTAGCCATGCATCCCAAATCTCTGACAAGTTCTGATACCCTTGATAAGTGTAAGCATGGACCTGGGAGATGAACAATTTACAGGTTACCTGTGTCCATTACAGACATAGGTGCCACACCAGGGATGAATTTCTGGTGCCCCATCCAATTGTCCAAGTTGCACTTGAATTGGATTGGAGGAACTCTGCTTCACATTGATGGGGAGCCTGTTCTCTGGGATTCATCCCTATCTCTCCAGCAGGTCCTATTTATGTCACAGGCAAGGTTTAAGTCTTTAGAATGGGTAATTCTGGTGCTGTTTGTTTTGTGGATAAGCAGGAGGTCCATCAGAGTGGGGTCTGACAATGCCCTGTATATTCTGCATAGATCTCCTCTCAAAAGCCTGTAGGAGACAGAATACAAGGATAGGGCCTTGAGGCAGTCTGCATAGGACATATTACTTACTCCCTGTATTCTTTTAGTGAGGAACCTCTGTGGGCATTCCAATTGTTGGATACGTCTGGTTAGGTACATACCAAAGGGGACATTGTACTCAGTGACAGGTCTGATGAATGCCGAATACAGTGGAACAATGACTTCCTTGGACTTAGATGCCGTACCTTTTTTATAAGTTGTGGAACATAGAATGATTTCCTCACCACTGTGGACATGTAATGGTCAAAGGCTAGAATAATGTCCATGTGTGTCCCTAAGTCCCTGACTACTGGGTCAGCTCTAAGGGGTGTGTTGTCAATATGATAGTTCCCAGGGATGGATGACTTCACAAAGGATACTATTATGCATTTCTTGGCATTTAGGTTTAGTCCATGGCTCTGACACCAGTTGTTTGTCTGTGTCAGCCACTCCTGGAGAACATTTGTGTCAGTTTAAGATTCAGTGACACCCCCTAATTTGTAATCATCTGCAAATTTAGTCAGCCAAAAACCACTGACACTGGCCTTGACTTTTGAGAAGTGAATGCCAAAAAGGAGCGGTCCACATTTTTTCTTTTCTGTTAATGTATGCATACCTGTGTTTTAAATGATAATTTAATAAAGGTGTTAAAAAGGAAGGACAGTAGTGCTCTCATTCTATGTGCTGAAGTGCTATGCCATGTTATGAAGGTCACCAAAGAACAACTATGTCTATGTGGTGAGCAAACACCAATCAAGTCAGTGCAAATGTGTCAGTTCTATATTACCTATTTGTCCCGGTCCCCTTCAATAAAAACACAGAATGACATTTGACGACCTTTATTAAAATGTTCATAACATAGCTTTGTTCATCAACTTTATTTACAACTGCGTATAATATCATTGATTCTAAACACAACATAAATATCCTTGAACTGCTAATCAGGGCAGCGTACCTACTCACCCTGCTCAGTAAGCAGGGTCCATACCTCTGCTCACTTACTTTACTTATAAAGTGCCATCCTTGTAATGCTAATCAGGGCAGCATACCTACTCACCCTGCTCAGTAAGCAGGGTCCATACCTCTGCTCGTTTACTTTACTTATGAAGCAGCGTCCCATCTCACTTCATATACCATTCATTGAATTACCTTCCACCAAATAAGCAGCATCCTTACCTCAGTTTACTCATCTATTCAGCAAGCTTCCTCCAGCTACTCACTTTTCCTTCCCCAGCTCCTTGAAATGAACATCCATACACCAGAGGAGGAACAGAAGAGGGCAAGCATGTCCCTCTTCTCCGCCTTCCACAACTGATAAACCCCAATCCCCCCAACCCCCAAACAAGGGGAGGGTGGGAGGGTTGCAAGCTCACACCAAATGTGATTGCTTAAGCAGCTACACATTGCCTAAACATCTTAAGCCCCTCCCTCTACCCTTATCTCATTTCCTCCCAATCCCCCCTGCCTCTACTTAACCCTTTCACTTCCCCAACTCACCTAACATCCACTAATATCTATCTAACTCCACATGAAGATGTTTCGGGACAACTTGGTTTGTTGTCAAACTTCATAAATCATTGCAGAAAAGAATTACTACTACCAACCCTTACAACAAAGTCCTTGGCAAGAGATAGCTGTTTGCCTGTTTCAGCTTGGGGGCAACAGATCCCTCATAGTAGTGGACTATTAAACTCATCACATAGCATAGAAGATATCCACGTACCAAACATGATGATCCATCAAGTAATAGCTAGGTCCAAGTCCATGACCACAAGATACGAAATACATATTAAAGTGGATAGAGTGGTGCACAGTTTGTGTCAGTTTGTGTCAACTTTGTTGCAACAGTCTTTTAATGAAGATGAGTTTACTCATATGAAGTCAAATTCTCACTATCCTCAATCAAATGGTGAAGATAAGAGAGCAGTTTAAACAATTAAAAATATATTTCATATACTGCGACTCTGCACAGTATTACAGGAGAAAGCCTTTCACAGCTAATTCTTGGAAAACAAAAGGATCAAACCTGCTAATGCTAGAGTCAAAACTTAAGCCTAAAATTATTCCATATTATTTAGTTAAACAAAATAACCAATAAGTTAAAGCTCAGCATAAAACATTCAATGATAAATGCTATTCTTCACATATCCTTCAACCATGCAAGAAAGTACATTTATAGTTAGAGGGGTATAAAAAATGAGACACAACAGATGTTACAGTGCAGAAAACCAATGAACTGAAATCCAACATGGTGCAAACAGAAGGTGTTGCCATTGTAAGATAAAATTATAAGTATATTCAAGTAGCTCCTGATGATCCTCAGCCAAAAGTTGTGTTCTAGAAAGCAAATATCTATTTTAAGAATGTGTGTATCCCATAATGCATTGAGTGCAGTGGTTTGGATTGGTGTATTCACTAGTGAACTGTTATCTGAGTTGCTTTTTGTACAGAATAAATGTTAAATGTTGTTTAATTGAAATGCTGGTCTATCCTGGCATTAATGCCACTACTGATTGGAGGTCCACATCATGACATATAACTGACAAGAAGCAGTAACTATATAACTACAAAATAGCTTTATAAAGAATGTAACTTGCACATAGAAGCTAGCATGAAAACAACAGTACATGAGAAAATAATTAGCAAGAGCAGATACCCTATCCAGTCTCAATAGCAATTAATTTGCATCAGAGAAATTGAACTGTGTACTAAACCGCATGTATGAAGTTTGATGTCATGACTAAGATAGGCAGAATACGGCAGCAATAGCGAGAAATGTGAATGGAGGACAGAAGTAGGAAACACATTCAATTGACTGCTGCAAATGTCAAAAACACACAAACAAAAAAATGGCAGTAGCAATTAGGATGTAATAAAGACAGAATGCAACTCTAACTTCAGATGTTGCAATGGCATAGGTTCATAGGTTCATAGGTTTATACTAGGCTATCTGCCCTAAGGCATTTATAAGCCTAGCCCAAATTATTGTGGCTTACGCCACCCCTTATATGAAAAAATACTGTGCCCATTAGTTTGTTGTGCCTCTGTCCAGCAGTGACCCAGAGATGATTCCTCCATCCACAGGTCTAGATTTCTCTTGAACAGAGTCATTTTGAGGTGGAGCATGTCCATTGACATGGCCTTGTATGTCAGGCACATGTCACCTTTCTTCAATCTGGCAGCATATGACAGATTTTGGAGTCCCTTTATCCTTTTGGTGAGGAACTTTGGGGTCTCTCCAATTGCTGCAGATGTCGGGTGAGATAATCATTGGTCTGATAACCTTCATGATCAGGTGGGCAATGTAGAAGGTCTTTCTAACCACTTTAGCAATGTGAGTGTCAAAAGGCCACTGTCAACCTGGGTCCCCAGGTCCCTGATAATAACCCCTGGCACCAGCTATCTGTTTCAGTGAGTCCCTTCTGAAGGATATCTGGACGAGCCTGTGGGACACCACTTGTGACCGGCTTGGGTCTGACACAGCGCCAGCAACTCTAACCCTGTGGGTTCTGTCCCCCTATATCTTTGTTTATGAGCTCCATTATGATCCTCTCCATAGCTTTGCAGACTGACACCATCCGTCCCATTGATGCTGTGTTTTTAGCTTTTTTGAGATGTCCGGGAGGCTACACTCGGCTGGGATAGTTATCTCTCCTTTAGGGGAGAGGGGTTGCACTGAACCTGTCTGCCAGTATGTTGGCAATGTCTGTGGGTTCAGTGATTTTTGTATCATTTTGGACTAATTCTGAGCATATCTGTGAGTTTCCACCCAGGTTCCTAACATAGCTGAAAAAGGCCTTATGATTGTCCTTTATGGATTTTGTTCTATCATGTAATAGCTTTCTCCTCTTATTGTAAAGTTTGTTAATGGCTGGGGTCCACCAGACTAAGAGTCTTGGTTTTATTAGGGATTGCCTGATCCATGCAGTCCTGGAGGTGTTCGTAGAAGGCATTTGTAGGATACCACACCAGTCTTGAGTAGTGTGAAGTTTGCTTTAGAGAAGTTCTTCACTGTGGTCGTGAGATTAGTTTATGATCAGATCTCACCAATGAGGGATATACTTCGTGTGGAGCATTTTGTCCCCATGTTTGTGACAATGAGATCTAGTATATTTTCCTCTTGAAGTCACCCAATATGATGGTGTTTGGAGATACATTTATACCCTCCAGTGTCGTTGCACCTGGATGGTTTCCAGCTTCATGCTGCTACCCCCACCTGGAGTGTGAGTATCCTTTATGAATATGGATACAAATTCTACAGAACATGGTGGATTATTTGATCCTCCACTGTCTGTCTCTCAAATACTCACACACACGCGGCACACACACACGCAAACCTCTCAAAGCTTAGGTATCAGGTTTCCCACAGAAACTTCCTAATTTAATAACGGTCTTAAATATACTTAAGAACAGTCCAGTGCATTCACCATTTTTAATTTTTTGACTAAGCCTTGATGTTTAATTCTACAGAACATGGTGGATTATTTGATCCTCCACTGTCTGTCTCTCAAATACTCACACACACGCGGCACACACACACGCACATACACACACACAGAGACACACACACACACACACACACACACACACACACACACACACACACACACACACACACACACACACACACACAAACAGACATATGAAGGTGCGCAGTAAGTCCTGAAGCCCTCTGGGAAGACTACAAATTACAAGGGAGAAATTTTTTTCCTGTTTCCTTGCTTTTTATGGGGAATTAGAGTATACATCTATGCAGTATCTGTGTAGGCTTTTCAAAGCTTGGTATACTTTCTGCTTCTCTACCAGTGTTGTTAAGCCAGTTTTAATAAATAAATGCAGCAGTGTCCGGGCCATGTTATTGTTCTGCCCATTAATATTTACAGGATTTAAGGCTTTTGGTTGAGAACTACATTAAGTACATAAATACCTACTGTACGTAAATACCTACTGTAAGGATGATCCCTAGAATTCTGCACCTCAATATTCTAAGGTCTGTGGCACAATGTGTACTGTGTATTGGAGAATCCAACACTAGCACTGGATATGATACAGCAGCTAAATGTTTCAGCACACTGGAGCATGAAATATTCACAGACATAACTGAGAAAGAAAACACAGATGCATTTATGTCTCACTCTCTCTCCCCTCTGTCACTCTCTCTTTTTCACTATGATGCAACATTATCGGTGATTATTTGAAGTTAAAAGGAGGATTTGAAAGTCCTTCTTATAAGGAAGAGGTATATGGGATTTAGCTCCCACTGAAAATGTTGCTCTTTCGTTTTTTTGACACTTCCTTTTTCAGGCTTCCCCTGTGTCACTGTATTATATACCAGTGTTTTCATATATATTAACTAAATCATGAAATTATGTAAATGAAAACATTGCATTACATATTTCAGTATAAACTAGCTGTACATAAGAGTAGGACACCATAGGAAAACCCAATCCTTTATTTCTGCAAAAGAAATATGCAGAATGATCTCAGCTTTTGAAACATCTTTAACTACATAATCAGCATTATAACTGAAGGTACTATTGATGTGAGATCTCTACCCCATGCACAAAGTGGGTAAAATGGAGTCAATGCTGATGTCAACCTTACTACTCATTAGTCTCCGAAGCCTACTACCTGTTCAGTTAGTACAAATCTACTTTTAAAATGAATTGACATCTGACAGTTTAGTTCAAAAAACTTGACACAGGCCTGCAGACGGCTACTCTTAAGGAATACAGCCAGGCTGCTGGTGCAGTAGTGCAGTTTCAACATATGTGGCAGGCAGAACAGAGTACAGTTGAGTAGAGACATTACTGGCCTGGGTGGAGCTATCTGTTCCTTTGGCTTCTCTTTGTTGAGGTGAGGGGAGAATACTAGCAAGACAGATAGTCTTATAAGAGAGATGAAGTGATCCCAGCTTTGTGGCACATGCTGATAAAGTCATAGCTTTGATCCAGGCAGCCTTGAACTGAATAGTGATCCAGGAAATAGTGGAGCTGGCAATGGAGGATGAGAGTGAGTGGCTAACATCACCAGCTAGTCTATCCTGGAAGGAACAAGATGGTCTAGTACACTGTATTCCCAACATCTGCTGGAGAATGGATGTACAACATGCATTATATGGACAGGAGATGTGATCTTGCCTTTAGAAAGCGGCATCTGAAGTAGCCATCATCTCACAAGTATAGAAGCATGCACGCACACTTTTTGGAGATGGAGTTACAGGCTCTCACTTATGTAGGTATGCATGTCAACAACTAGGGGAGGGACAACCATTTTGATCTCTATGGTAGCTACATTCCTTTGTTGTATCCTAGCAGCTCCCAACTAGAGTATCATGACAAATTTGGATTGTTATAGCTCCATCCCCAAGGTTGCATGGTAAAGTGGACATAACAATAGAATTTTTTTTTCTGAAGTTTTCCTTATTTATCTTTTGCCACTGTCTAGCTGTATAGCATGACTCATCACTGGAAGCACAACTTTCTCTCACTCTGAAGTAGCCCATGCAAGTTCTAGTCCAAGTAAAATCTACTTAGTCCAGAGGTTAAACGTGCATGTTACTTTATGAAAAGCAGCATTTCAAAAGTCAACAACATTATTTCCACAGCTGCTAGAATGCTAGAGAATATGTTGCCTATCTGGAAAGTACTGTAATATGTTGAACATGTTGAACCGATCTGTGCAGCTTTTAGGGCTCGCTGTAATACTAGTGTCAATATCATTATCTTGATGTCAGCAGCTAGTGGAAACTGTGTTGGGGAGGGGGGACAACTACTTACTGTGTAACATTTTGAAAAAATGTTGCAGCATTAGTGATCCTGTTAAGGTTTCTTAATGTAGAAATGATAGATGTGAAGAAGGGTTGTTACCTGAAAGCGTTTATCTTTAGTACATTTTCTTTTCCTCATTTTTTATTAAAGTGCAAGCTTTGTATCGTGATAGTTGGAATGTTCTTCATTTTGTTTAATACAGAATTGAGTGGGCTACATTTAGTGTACCATGATGCATTTTCTTAGAGCATTGCAGGAATATCTGGATTTTTATGCTGTGTCTTTTGCCAAAACTATGAAAGACTTGAAAACTGTGAGTCAAAAGTTTTGCTTTTCCCAGGAAGTCATTAAGCATAAAATGATTGTTCAGATTACATAACTTTCTGTGCAGTGTAATTTAAATCAGCCAGCTAGATCTTTGAAACTTAAGAGCTGCTTAACACATGCTGGTATGTCCTCACTTTTTTATCTGTACAGGTACTGCATACTTTTGGTAATGTTTTCTGCTGAGATGAAGCCCCTCCCCCACTTTGATAACTTTTAAATTGTGTAGTTTTTTTTTACGGTCACTAGCTGCCCCACTAGTTTATTTTCCTTGGAGAAATTTCACTTTTATTTTTTTTATTTTATTTTATTTATTTAACATTTGTTAACCTGGAAAGTCCAACTTGGAACAAAGCTAATTTTCAGTGGAGGCCCAGGGAGAAACACTCCAGATGCATGTCTTTGTAATTTGGGAGGAAACCGGAGCACCCAGAGGAAACCCACATGAACACAGGGAGGACATGCAGACTCCACACAGAAGGCACCCCAGCTGAGAATTGAATTGGAAAACCTCTTGCTGTGAGAAAAATGCTACTTCTGCACCACTGCACCATTGTCTTAAACAAACATTTATTATTATTTATTATTTATTTTAAATTTGTTGACCGGGCTGGTGTAACTGGATATATGTCCATTTTCAGTAGAGGCCCGGGGAGAAAAGCTCCAAGCATCAGCAGTGACAAAGAATACAATATTTTGTAATAGTCAAGTGAATTACAATATATTGGCTACATTGGGCAGAACAAAAAATTTGCAGTGATTTAGTAGGTTTAAGCTAAGATCAAATACAGAGAGCAAAAAAAAACATAACTTTTTTTTTTCAGTACTAAGAAGGAAATTATTAATTACAGATAGGTGACATAAAACAGTAGAGTAGAGAAGTATAGAGAGAGGAGGAAGGTGAAAGAGATATTAATCAGGGTTAGAGCAGGGACAAAGCCAGTGAGTTGTAAGATTCATTCCTTGAATTGAGGTTTTGAGTAACTGAGTTCAATAAATAGCGATTTGATCATCAGTGTACTCACTCAGGTGATACAGACTCGGTAGATGCTAGGCCTAGAAATACTAAAAATACAGGGGTTACTTTCACTGCACTGAAAATAAGCCTCTGTTACAACACAAATATGTATGTGGGCAACTTGCATTACAGTCTCATGTCAGGCACTTCTTGTTAGGATTCTTAACTGAGCTGCATAAATGTGTTCTGAGTTGAAATTTGCTAGGTGAGAATGTCAAGTAAGTGAACAGTACCTGAAAAGGCACTGTTGGGGGCATCAAATAGTTTAGTTACTTGCTGTCCTTAGAAGTGGGTGTGATCCTTTGCAGAGCAGGAGTGTGTGACAGCTGTCTTCCAGGTAAACATATTCTGGAAGCCGCTAGAATGATACTAGCTACTAAGCCAGTTACTGAAGCCAATTATTACTTAGTATTTGAACTTTGGTATCTTTCTAGGCAATACTAAGATACTACTCAAAACTAGTAGGTTTTTTGTTTGTTTTTTTTTGTTTTGTTTCTGCCACAAACTTAGAAAGGTCAGTCATATCATTTTGCATTTCATCTTGGGTGCAGCTCCTAAAGTAATTTTCCCCCACATGGGTCACATTAAGCCAAAGTTAATTTTGTCAGAATGAAGGGAACTAAGTGCCTTTGCAAAATCTTGGATCTTGGCTCCAGAAAGACAGCAGTCACCCTATTCTTGTCCAGTCTTATAAGGGCAGTGTCAGTGTGTTTCAGAATAGAGCCTGCAATAAGCAAAATCTTCCCTACAGTTGGTGCATCTAGTGCACAGAGCACACGCCACGTAGCAGCTGCACTCTGAAAGTGGAAAAAAAATAAACTTAACTGTGTCCCTAGTGTGAGACCTGAACGTAGGGCTGTCAAAAAAAGCTTGTTGAAGGCTTGTTAAGGACTTCTAAGTGCTATTAATATTGGGTCTCGCATTATTAAGAGCGGTCAGTGCCAGCTGGCAAACAACAGTGGTAGATGGTAAAAAAGCCTTTAAAAGCTGTTAGAACTTTACCACAACATGCTTACATACAGAAAGAATGGCAGAGCAAAGTAGCTGACAGCTTTTAAAGCCGTCCGTTCTACAGAGGAGCCCTTTGTTTCTGCCTGCTACTCATACTTCTCAGTTGTCCATGATTCTGCAGAAATCCCATGATTTTGCCTCAAATTTTTGCCTTTTCCCTTCTAAAATGTTTGATTTTCTGGTATGTCATGGAAGACTGCAGTTAGTCAACAATGCCAAGACATCAGATTTGCATGTTGATAAAAAACATGTTGTTCTAGTAAAGTTTTGAATTATTTAGAGCAATATTTAAAAACTGTCCTTGATTTTAGATTTGTTCAGAATTCTTAAACATGGAAGTTGGCAGGTATGCTGTTGTCTGACAGTCCCAAGTGTTTTACTGACTTTCAAAGTCAGTAAAACACTCATGCTTCCACAGGTTTACTTTTTTCTGTAGCTGGTAATACGTGGCAGAGATAAAACTCCATTCAGTATGAAGAATTATGATATGGTCTCTAATCACAACCCTCTATTATGTGTTCTCGACATTTATTATTTATTTATTGGCATTTGTTTACTGAAAAAGTCCACTGGGCCATAGGAACCCATTTTCAGTGGAGGCCCGGGGAGAAAAGCTCCATAGATACAAAACAGTTGAGTATACATAGTTCATTAAACAAAAGTATAGATAATATAACATAAACACAAGTAATATAAAAATATAATGCAGTATAAAAACAATACAAAAACAAGGTAAAAAGTACAAGATACAATAAAAAGGCATCAAAAACATCAGTAAAATAAAATAGAATTTGAAGCACTGGTATTAAATAAGCTGTCTGATAAGAATTTGAGGCACATTTATGCTATACAATGTCAGGGTGCTCTTTGGTGTGGACAGGTAAGTGAAGAAGAGGAGCTGAGCTTCATTCTGAAGCTGAATTTCTTGATTTCTGTGTTTTGAACACATAATACGTTAGTTATGATTGATGACCAAATCATAATCCTCTATGTTGTAGGTCTTATGGGCTTGTGGCATGTGTCCTTATGACCCACTGAAGCATATGTAATGGCCAGTGACGTATATGCATATGTATCTTGCCCTAATCTTATTCTTTATTGATTAAAGTGCTTTCACCTAAGTATTAAAGAAACATTAAAATAATAAAGTAATTTAATTAAATAATGCAAACAGGCAGAAAAAGTAAAATTCTTGACTGAAAATGGCAGTAAACAAAACAGATGATGCTCTGGATAGCTTATGGTATACTGTCTAAAAAAGTTGAAATTGAAAGGACCTCTGAAATGAGGCTTTGATCTCACATGCCCAAATCAGAGAAAGGAACTGATTTCAGAGGAAGTGTGTCAGGCAAGCAAAATAATGCCAGCCTGACAGCACCAGGCCAAGTCCTAGGAAAAAACAGATGCCTCTCACCTAGTGACATGAGCAACATAACAGGAACACATGAAAACAGGTGTTCCAGCAGACAGACAGGACCCAGATCAAAAGCAACATGACAGATCAAATCTAAGACATTAAACAATGACATTGCTGTAAAAGGTAGCTTATGCAAATTCCTCACAAAAGGAAAGAGCAATATAACAAATCAAAACTTAGACATTAAGCAATGACCTTGCAACAACAAGTAGCTAATGCCTATTCCTCACTACAGGAATATGTCAGAAGGCTTGTGTGACAAGCAATGATGAGTAAGTAAACGTGCTACACAAATGGAAATGAGGGAAGTCGCTATCTATGAGCCCATTGTAACTACCACCAAGATCTGCACCCTGGGCTTCAGTGGCACCGCAGTGGCCCTCCTAGTAAACGTGCTGCACAAATAGAAATGAGGGAAGTCGCTATCTGTGAGCCCATTGTAAAGTGCATTACAGTAACCTCGGCAGGGAGATACCAGCGAATGAATTATTTTTATGGAATCAAGTGTTTTATCTAGAAAATATGTTTTCAGATCATAATAAGGTCTGACAATACAATGACATTTGGCCCTTCTGTGTCAGTGAAGGATCAGTCATAGCACAGCACAAACTCTTAACCTGCTCTTACATAGCACTGTTTTGTTTTCTTTATCTGGTTTCAGTCTAATCCTCCCAGTATATTTCTGTTGTAATTTATTTTTATTTTATTTTATTTTATTTATTTGTGTCATAAGTGTCATAACAGATTATTTGAACTAATGTGGGTTATTGTTTTTCTCCTAAATGATCACTGGATCTAATGTATCATTCTGGACACTCACATTTATGGTGAGCTGTGATCCTTGCTATGCACACAAACACAGGCAGACACACACAGACAAAGACACACAGACACACACACACACACACACACACACACACACACACACACACACACACACACACACACACACACACACACACACACACACACACGCAGCTACCCTGCTGATGGACAATGTTATATATCTGAAACATCAATTTCCCAGAGTTCAAGGTGTTGAAGACTGCAACGCCTCCATAGGAAACCATCGTCGGCAAAAAGTACCAGCTGTGATGCCTTTTTTATGTTAATTCTCCCTTTTTTGTATTGGTACAAACATGGAGTTTGTATATGTAAGTTCAAGAGGGTTCAAGAGGGTGTGAAGGGCTTGCTCCCCACATCAGGAAGAAGGGGCTTGTTCCCTGCAAAAAAAACTTAAATGTGTTTTTTCTCCAGTTTTTTAGGGATCACAATACAACAATTCTGTTCATCAGCAGTTTGAAGTTCAAAAACCCATAGTGGAAGCCCCCCTCCCCCAATACACACACACACACACACACACACACACACACACACACACACACACACACACACACAAACACACTTGCTGCCTCTTTTTTTTGTCTCATGCTGCTGTTTTTAAAATGTCTCTTTTTACATATGGGAAATAAATTATGTACTGTCTTCTTCCTTTCAAGGCATCAAGCTCAAAAAACGTATTAACATTTGATAAAGGTATTGTGTTAGGTTGAAAGCTTGAGCTGCAGTACTTTAGCACTTATGTTGCTCTAATAAAAGGTATCACATCATCTCTGTCTTGCTATGGTTTCTATTAAAAACACTCTCAGTGCTTGTGTTAAGATATAAAACCAGACTGATTTGCAGATCGAAAAGATCATGGGATGTTAGTTACAGGTTGACCTAAATATATATACACATATATATATATATATATATATATATATATATATATATATATATATATATATATATATATAAATATATATATATATATATATATATATATATATCTCTATATATATCTACACACACACACATCACTTTCTCAACAACCATAATAAAAAAAGGTTACAAACTGGGCAGAAAAATACCTGCTAGATTGATAGGATCTAGAGACTTCTTCATGACTGCACTAACTAAGGTCTTTTTATAACCAAAGTCAGAAAAGAGACCCAAACAGTTTAGAAAGTTATTTGATTCCAAGTTTCAAGGCAAGATTTAAGCAGTCTTGTTTGGTCCGTGTCTAAGCTACAGCAGGTGGGAAATAAAACCTTCTAATATTAATAATCTCTTCATAGTTGTCATAAAACAGTTTCTCAAAGAAATTAAGATAGCTTGCTGTTAGATCTCCACAATGTGATATAAAAAAAGTCTTACCGCAACAATGCTTCCTGGAATAACATATCTAACCAATCAGTACACTATCATTTCTACATTTACAGAAGTAATGTTTTTTTTCCCTACATGGTGGCTATAATACCTTTTTAAAGCAGTTTTGGTTCAGCCAAATAAAATGAAAGTCCTTTTTGTTTTCTAGTTGATTTGACTGTCACTTCATTTCACTGTGCTTCTTTGATGCTTTTTTTAATTAAATTACCAATATTCTCAAACATCCCAGCAACCAACAGGAACAGATCTTGAATTCATATCCAATAATTCTCAAAAATCCTCTGTTTATATGCAGAAAATCCCAGTCATGATGGTTCATGGAATCAGCATTGCAATGCAATTTGTGTTTCTAGCCTTCTTCTCATCTTTAATCATGATTAGTGTTACTTCAGTCATTGAATAGATTCCAAATCTTCATGACATCAAGTACTTTATCTCATCAGGCCTGTCTGTCAACAATTGCTTCTTTAAGTTCTTGCAAATTCATATTCAGTAATGCTGTCTATCCATCTTGGCCTCTGCTCCCCTCCTTTTGCCTTTAATCTTCCCCTTTAACTTTATGTTACTCAGAATTGGTTGAACTGTTCTAAACTCTCCTGGAAAGGCTTCAGGGCTATGGCAATCAAATACATATCTAAAGAAATCCCAGTCTCTCTGAACCACATGCTCCGGAGACCTCAACCTCATTACCACAATCAACAGAACATGCTGGAGTGACAGGTTCATAACCCAGAGACTTCCCATGCTATGGAATAGACCTCCCATACATGTCAAGCAGAGCATCTCACTTGCCCTCTTCAAGAGAATTGATGAGTGGATGGGAAATAGAAAATTCACCCCAGGGATCACTCCAGAGGCTCTACTTGACAGAGCACTAGGAACTAAGGTACGGTGGCATGATGCCAGGGTAATCCTATGGGCTAGGCTTGTAAAGGCTCTAGGACCATTAGCCTAGTACACACCTATGAACCTATGAACCTTAGTGCCACCTGCAATGCATCCTCACTTCACAGTAAGTTGCCAAAGTATTTGCATTTTAGTTTTGCTATATTAAGTATTGACTGATTTCATCAACTTGCAGCCCACATAATTTTCAATTTTTTATATTACCGTAGTTTAAAGATATTTGTTTTCAGACATACATCATGTCTTATAGTTCATCTCTCACAGCCATATGTTACTACTGGGAAAACCATAGCTTTAACTATATGGACCTTTGTTAACAGTATGATGGCTTTGCTTTTTAAAATATTATCCAAATTTCAGCTTTTTCCAGATGTACTTGCAAAGAACTGACATGGACATATGACAAAACTGTATTTTTTATATTGAACAACAAGCCATCTTTTGCTCTTTCTATGTTTACCTTCATCAACAGGCTCTTTAACTCTTCCTCACCTTCAGCCATCAAAGTATATCTTCCTATGTAATGATATATTTCCTCTGTCAATTTTGATTCTAGCATTAACTCATCTAAGCCAGCATCTTGTAGGATATATTCAATGCATAAATTAAATACGTTGTCACACTCCTTTCTCAATCTTGAACCAGTCACTTTTTTCCATATTAATTTCTAACCGTTACTTCTTGTTCCGTATACAGATTCTTCAGGAGGCAAATAAGGTGTTCCATTACTCTCATTTCTGTTAACTTACATTTTGCTATAGTCCCACCCAGTAAAAGGATTTAAAGTAGTCAACAAAACAGAAGTAAATATTTTTCTGGAACTCCTTTCTTTTCGCTGTTATCATCAGATGTGACAGTTTGATCATTGGTGCCTCTGTTCCTTTTAAGATAATCTTTTTTCAAATAATGTTTTTTTTCCTTTATATTATAAACACATTCAGTTTGGCAGCTAAAAATGATACTATTATAAAAGCAGAATAAAACAAAATGGTCATTGAAAATATACGGCAACAATAAAGTAAGTAGATAAAAACTGTAACAAACTATATACACTATATACATCAAGTGCTACAAAAACAGTTGGCAAAACAGAATCATAATGCTTAGTTACAAAGAAAAAAAATAATTCAACATTGACACAAACATCCATATAATAACACCATTAAAGATTTAATTTAACTGCTTAACTACATATAACTTGTTGGTGCAAAATAACTTGTCAGACAAGTTTATTCTTTCAATATATGGTCAAGGAGAAGGTTCCAATATTTCTGATAAGAGCGCTTATTCATGCCATTTGTTATAAGTTTATGTGAAGATATGTATTTGATTGCCATAGCCCTGAAGCCTTTCCAGGAGAGTTTAGAACAGTTCAACCAATTCTGAGTAACATAAAGTTTGACTAATGCAAAAAGAGTGAGTAAGCTATGTAGTTTTTGCTTTGGTAGTTTCTGGGTTGTGATATTAAGAATAGCAAACTCCCAAGACTATGTTTTTTTTCATAGCCCATCATTTTTAGCCTTACTTTAAGAGAACACTAAAGTTTATACTTGTGTTTACAATTCCATAGAGTATGCAGTAAGTCAGCTTTGGGGAATGAGTAGCATGGGCAATAAGGGGAAATTTGGGGGTTGAAATTGTTTAGTATAACTGGAGTATAATATGCATTATTATTTATCATCAATTGCGTATGCATAAGGTTTTTAAATGCAGTCAGCTTAAGAGAAGATTCAATAGTTTGAGACTGTGAATTTCTTGATCATCTCATTCTAACACTTAGAGTATAGCAGAGTTGATTGGTATTTAATGGAGGTGATTCATTTATAGACATTGGATAACATCTTTTTTCTTATAAGACAGAGTTTTAAGTAATGTTATACTAGTGTTAAGATCAGATTCATTTATACCTGGGATTTATATTATTGCAGATGAAAGCGCTCTGATTAGTTTTAATATTATGATATAGCCTTTATGCACACTGAGAGCAATTCTAGCTTCTTCAAGAGATTTCTCTCTATATTTGTAGATGTCCCATATACTAAAATCTTTAATAAGTGGATATTTATCTAAGTTAATCATGTTATTATTTAATTTAATGTTCGGGTTGAGGTGAATTGGCTGCAATAGAGTGAGAGGCATCCTCCTGAAAATATTCAACTATATTACACAGCATGGTATTACTGACTTGTATTTAAATAATTCAAAAAAAATTTTATTCCAAAAAATAATTTTGAAAAATCATATCCTCCCAACTATAGGCCAGTTTCTCTGATTAATGTTGATATGAAAATTATGTCCACATTGTTAGCTCATCCATATTAAATGCTTGATCTAACTTAGGTTTTGCACTGGATCTCAGATTTTCTTGTTGCTGCTTGGCTGTTCTTTGTCTTTTAACAATGGCTTCCTTCTCATCTCAGGTGAGACAATTTGAGATAGCCTGGTTTTCATAGTTTGAATATCCATGACGTCTGTTTCATTAGACATTTTGACCAGCCAGGGATTTTCTTGTTCTCTCTTCCCAACAGGGTTGCAGGCCCGATTACACACTGTGTGGTATTCCTAGCTTAGTTAGACTTAATTTAATAAACTTTTGCCTGATAGACAAAATTTCTCCTTTTGGCAAGTACTCAAAGTCAATTTATATCTCTAAAAGCTCTTCTGCTATGCTTTTTAAACTATTAATACTTAGCCTATAGTGAGTTTTTAAAGCAGCTGCAATGATCCACATGGAAAGGGTGCATACTGGATATCCACCTTCTTGGATCCTTAACTTCTATGATAAACTTGTGCATCTGGCACTTCTCAGTCAATATACTGCTGGAACCTAGCTTATGGGATCATGACCATTAGCTTTCAAGTGCAGTTGTTTAGATATAAATGTATGTGGAATAGTGGGTGAGTGTATAAAAACAAGTATACACAGGAAATTTAATGAAGTGAATCAGTTTCTAATAGGCACTAGTTGTCATCCTAGACATACTTTGGAAGCATTGCCTTTCAGGGAATTTTTAAGAATATTGCGATTGTACAATGATGAAGGTAAATTTAGAAAAGAATTAAAACAAACTGTAACAATGTTTAAGAATAGAAGATATGATATAAAAATTATTGAAAGAGATATGAAGAAAGTATTGTATATTAGACATGGAATAAATAAAACAAAAAGTTATTTGGGACAATATGATAGTGAAAGGAATAAAAGAGTTATAGATAGTTTATTTTTTGTTCTAGGATATAACATGTTGAGTGAGAATATTAAACAGGTTATGCTCCATTACTGGGAATTTTTGAAGTGGGCTGACTAATAAAAAATTAATATTTTCTTATAAGAGAGGTAAAAATATATGAGATATGGTGGTACATACTAAATTTCATAGACCAGATATTAATTTGTCGGTGCAGATTTTGAATAAAGGGATGAGACCCTGCAACAAATGTATGGGATGTCCTTACATAAGAAATACCTTTCAGACCATTAATAGCATCCCTTTCATTGTGAATGGAGCTTATAATTGTAGAACAGAAGAAGTAATATATGCCATTAGATGTACGTGTAATATGTTCTATATTGGACAAACTAAAAGAATGTTTAAAGTTAGATTGTTAGAACACTTGAGGGACATTAGGATAGGTAGGATGGAAAGTCCCTTGGCCCAACATTTTAGAAATTGCCATGATGGAAACCCTGAAGGACTTGAATTTGCTATTTTATAACAGATTTGTTTAAATAATAATGATAGGGAAACACATAGATATAACCTTTTAAAAAAGGCAACAATATTTATTTTAAAATATGGTACATTGGTACCAAAAGGATTAAATACTGAATGTTGTTGGAAAAGTGTTATATGAAATGGGACACTGATGCTTTAAAAAATGCTTTGAAAAAAGTTTTAATTGAAAATTGTTGTTTTAATTTATTGTTTAATTGTTTATTGATTGAAGCTGCTGGTATTATTTAAACTGTGGTTCATTTTGTGTATTTTACTCCTTGAAGGCTATTTGTAGCCAAGGCACTAGAGAAATAAAATACTTTTTTGGCTTTGGTGGTATCGTTTGTGTTGAAGCACACATTGTTTGGTGTTGTAGAGCTGGATATCCACCTTTTTGGATCCTCAACTTTTATGATAAATTGTGCATCTGGCACTTCTCAGTCAATATACTGCTGGAACCTAGCTTATGGGTTATGACCATTAGCTTTCAAGTGCAGTTGTTCAATAATCTGAGCAGCTTTTAGCACTGACTTTTAATTTTAGGATTGGAATAAACTGACTGTTTCCAATCCACTAGCCACTGTTATGCTTTTCAGATTTGCTGGCAACTTCCAGACAGCACTGTAACAGTATCATTTTGCAAGACTAAACATTTCAGTTGGAACACTAACACTTCTGGCATCCTTGTTTTTAGCAAGCCTTTCTAGGACCCATTTAACTTCACTCTTTTGGATGACAGTTAGACCAGAGGATTAAGGCAGTGAGCTGTTAACAAGCTACTTTCTGTAGTCCAGGGTATCATTCCATCTGCCATCATTTGCCCATTGTGTGACTCTTAGCAAGTAACTTACCCAGACAGTGCTCTGGGCGTAATTAGGCAAGGCTTTTCAATGGTTTTCTGGACCACAGGCTCGATAACTACCTATGTCTGGCTCTGGATCAGAGAACATACCAACATCTACATCAGTGTGGTTAGGGTCCCTATATAGTTTTTCTTCCTGTTTATTCCTGATACATCCTTTTAATATCTTGTGCTTCTGATAGGTCTCTCAGCTTTATTTCAGCATGCTCATTTTCACATTAGTCACAGTTAGTCAGTAAGCATGCAATCCAGTAGACCTCTGAGGAGCCGGAAATTGTCTTTAATATTGCCATTCCTCTTGAAGAGATTCATTGTCTTTACCATTTTATTAGTTCCGTTCAGTTGTTTGCACAGCTCATTTAAATATTCCTACTTCTCTCTTTTTCCTTGTCTGTTTGACATATTTTCCTTTTTCCATTGTATTTTGTTCTTCTTTCCTTGGCTACTTCTAAAGCATAAGTAGACACTCATTTTGCCTTCTTAATGTTCTGTTTGCATATTTTTGTTGCCACTGTGATGTCCCTCCTCTGGACCAGTGAACAAGGGGCCTCTATCCTCACCACTGACACTGATGGGGAACATTCACTGAGAAATAATAATAGATACACACAGTATTTTCAGATGCAGCTATGTGCACCAAGTACAATTTCCCTTAAGAGCACACAGGAAATGCACACTCCAGTCCTGTGGTTGGACTACCTCAGTGTCCCTCTCAGTGACCCTGTTCAAAGTAGCTGACACATGCAGAATTTCTTTGAG